>NC_047063.1:4744585-4946683 GCF_902459465.1 Asterias rubens
TCTGTTTGCTCAATCAAAATGGAAGGGTATATGTGAGTGGGTCAATACGAGACGCTTCACGCGTTGGGATGCCTGTTTTGTTTTGTTTGTTTTTAAAATAAATACAGTATTATTTTTATTACTACATTAGTTCTTATCTTGGACTTATTTTTCACGCTTTGGTGTTTCTGTTACACCGATATACCTGTTAGTGTTAGCAAAGGGTCAACCCGTCAGATAATTTGTTTTCTTTTTTTTGTTTGCATTTATACGATAAGTTATTTTAGTTGGTGAACAAGTTTGTGCTGCTAATTCAAATTTCTCAATTTCCGCGCTGTGTATTTTTATTTAATACACAAATACACAATGATTTATTTCTAATAAGAGATACACGATCGGTTTAAGTATTTTTAATTATTTTTTTTGTGCAAACTTAGGATGCCTTAACTAATTGTTTATTTTTATCTGGCATTCTGCTATTAATTTAATTGCAACCAATCCATTAAAAAACATCATTGCTTCAAAACAGTAAAGACGGAAATAAAAAGTATTTGATGTAAACACCTACTCATTAGTAATATCATATCTCTAAACAAAAGCTTAATCATCAGTCTTCTATGCGAATTTGTTTTGGGGTCTTGTTTCTTTCTTTTGTTTAGCCATGAAATCAAGGCAATGCTGATGCGATCTGACCACGCCCACTCTGTCTTTAAGATCCATCAAGGCGTCAGAAACGCTTAGATCTGTAATCCCTCCAACCTCCCACGATAAGTCGACGATGGATGTGTACAGGATGGTAACAAGAACATCCATGTCCTCGTCTTAACACCATTGCATAGAATTTACCAAGATCTGCAAGTGTTTGTGTAAAGTGCCCCCTTACAGGCGCTTTGCACTTTTGGTAATTATTGTTAAACACCAGTGTTCTCACTTGGTGTATCCCATGCCATAAAGCCTAAAGTACTAACTCTGTGAAAATTTGGACTCAATTTGTCATCGAAGTTGCAAGAGAATAATGGAAAAAAATTCAAAAAATCACCATTGTCGCACCAACTGGTGTGCTTTTAGATGCATAATAAAAGGCTTCAGGCCTGAAGTTTTTTAAGATTTGAGTGAGAAATTACCCGTTTCACACAAAACTACGTTACTATATAGAGGGAGCCGTTTCTAACATTATTTTATAATATCAACAACTCTCCGTTGCTCGTTACCAAAGTAAGTTTGCTAAGAGCTATTTTTAAGAAGTTACCAGTAGTTGCCTTTAATATTACTCTTCGTTTACACTTTCTACGGACCCTGGATCCGACGTTGCGATGACGAACTGCTTAATTCTGAGCGGATGGATGTTGAAACCCCAAAACTATCTGGAGGCAGCGCTGTTCTTAATCATTGGGTGTAGACACATAAGGTGTTGAGTCGGATGCACCTTTGATGACTGACAACGGTAACATCTCAAAGATATATTTTACCCGAATTATTGCTATTTCGAGAAGTTTGATATATCTTGCTGACAAGTTCAGTGGGTCCCTTTCTTAATTACTAATTTCAACAAACGAAATTTTTGTACGATGTTTGTGTGCTGTAGTGCCTGGCTCCTCTGCAGTATTACTCTAATTTCATGGCGTTGTTGCTGTGTTGTCATTTAAATTTTACAAGCTTTCGCAGTTTAACTTTTGCAGTTTTGTTAATATTGAACAATAAACCCAAAATTTAAGAGTTGAAAGTTCAGGGTGCACCGAGACAGCGTTCTGAGAAGCCCCGCATAGAGATGTCATCATTACCTACAGAAAAACATTTGTAAGACCCCGTTCTCCAAAAGCGAACTCCGTCTGTATAATAAGATCGAATTTATGTGTACATTATCGTGCACTCGTCTGTTATGTTTGATATGTTAAGTGGGAAGAGATTATCCCTAGTCAAACGCTGGGTGGCGCACTGTATTTTGAATCCCAGTTACTGAACCGGAAATTGAATAAAGTTGTCCGCACTTTGTCATCCATAAATCCGCACTTTGTCATCCATAAATCATCAAAATTAAGGTCACAGTTTCTATAAATAAATTCGCAAAATAAATTTGATTCGAAAATGATGACCATGATGCTTTTTTTATCGATTTCTAAAGAACCGCGAAAGTAGGTTGGGTGAATGGATGAGGGGGTGTGGTGGTGGTGGTGGGGGGGGGGGGGGGGTTACTAACGAGTAGGCTATATGCACCAACGACAAAACGGAGGTACATCGCGTGTATGTTTATTTGTCACGTTTCAAGAGTGTTAAACGAGTGTGTGGGTCCGGTCGGTTTGCCATTTTTTCCCCTGTACTGTATTTGGTATGATTTGCTTTACGATCACACCCCTTTTTACGTCAAATCTCGTAATCAATAGAATCCGTCCGAAGACGCAAACAACGCCCTCATTGAGGTAAATGAAGACATACGAATGGCATGCACACCCCTAGACTGGGTTCTGTCTTTATCCGCAAGGATAAAGACAGATCCCCGCTGTCAGATCCATTGATTTCATTGGATACAATCATTGTTTGATAAACGTGCAGTGACATAGATGCCCAAATAGTCACTGCTGTCGTCCGCAATAGAAGTTGACAGCGCATCTCTATGTGAAATGACCGAGAAGAGGTTAAATTACACGCCGGTTTTGCGATTTTTTGAGGCCGGTCTCTGGCGTTATTTACGAGCCTCGAAGTGTGACGTCAGATGTTCAGGTTAGCATACCCCTAACGTTGCCTTCGTTTGACCTTTGCGCTGGCGGCCAATTCAAGATGTCTACCCAGGCTAGTAAAAACGTTGTAGACTCAACCCTCAATGAGTCGTAATCGATATGACACCGTCATTCGAGTAAGGATAAATCTATCGGGACTTTAATACACAAAGCGTCTTTGTATTATATTCATGAGTATCGTTTTCATGTGCTAGACACAACTTTAAAAACATGTTTGTTAAACCTAAATATGCCAACTACACAATAATTGTTGTGGAATTTTAATTTGAACCGCAGGTAGACATCATTCTTAACCATAAAGTGAGGTCAAGTCTGATTCTCGGGTCTGTATTCCATGGCTAAGTTTGACTTCCCCACACAATGTTATATAATTTGTGTCGCCATGAACTGTGTTTAAACCAAAGTTTTGTCAGAAACAGAATCCTGTGCACGTAAAACTCAATGGTTGGGACCAACTTGCTACCCGGGAAGTTCAAGTATTATGGTCAGGACTTGCAGCGTCGGTCTCTCCACCAAAAAGAAGAGTTACACGAGTCGGCTCAACTCGAAACTAGCTTTGGTCTCGTTGTTCTGATTGTCCGCATCTATGACACTCATTTTGAAATCGTATTTTAAACTTTTAATTGTTCAGGGTCACGTCAGTTTGTGCCGGGACGATCAGTGACTATGGGAGACCTGACACTGACCCACTTTCCTTATCTCTCGTAACTGATTGTGTGCCATTACCATGCAGGATGTGATGAATCTCTACAAGGGTGTATGCATAGCGAAGGTCGAGGATGTCATCTTAGGTAAACACTAAAAAATGAAAACTTTCATCTGCTCGATTTCATAAAAAGGGTTCTTAAATTAAAGTAAAAGCTTGAAGAAGGGCTACACATTTCAAACATTTGTTTGAAATATTATACTTGATTCGTTGACATTTTGCGTATTACACTTTTGGGAAAAAACGAATCGAACAAACGAATCTTGCGGCCGTATAATGACAAATTTTGAGAATACTGTCTTTGACAGTAGGAGGTGTCCAGTGGCTTTAAGACGATCAATTGAACGTTTTTCAACCATTGACCGCATCAAGAACTCCCAAAATTTGAGGAAATGGAATGATTTCCTGATTTCTGGATTCGTAAATGGATGACATAACAAGTATTCCACCCGCACCAATCTTCTTTTCAATGTGTACATCTTCAGTCGGTTTGCCCCCACAATGACTTAAAGAAGAAAAATGCAAACATTTTACTTATAGGAAGTAAGGTGAAATTCTTTGTTTAAATCTTGAATGTTTTGTTTTTTTCTGTTTTCCCCTTCTTTTTCGTATGCCTTGCTCGGCAACGTCCTGTTCAAGTTGCTCAGCAACGTCTTGTTCAAATTCACCAGCAACGTCTTGTTAAAATTGCCAAGCAACGTCTTGTTAAAGTTGCCCAGCAACGTCTTGTTCAAATTGTTGTTCTGTTTGTCAATAGTACAGGAATGTTGGTACGAATTGTACACAATAAATGGGTTCATTCATGTAATGTGTTTCCCCGGTACATGTAGTCGTTTCCAACACCGTGAGGTAGAACCACAGTGCTGCTCTTGGTCCTTGAGTGAGAATCAGACAGATTATGAACCGCTCCTACTTTACAATTAAAAACACTGGAGATATGATCATATGGAATGCCCGAGGGGTACTGAGACTTTGGGTGTTCAATTACTTTCGTTTTCGTTTTTCTTGTTATAATATTTCAGGAATACATGTCTGTCTCAGTGTAATGTCTGACTTTAATTAAATGACATCTCGTGTTACGATTGACCGATGTGAAGAAACGCAGGCTAGACTTGTTTTTAAAGGTTCCTTGATGTAGGTTTTTCTATCTGTGTTATATTTGACATAAAGTTTTCTCGCGTAAAAAAAATAAAAAAAATAAATTTTCATCTTTACTCATTCAATTGTGATTTTTGTATAAAGCCAGGCCCTTCTCTTTCATAAGAATTGGTGGTGGCGAAACTACATGATTCGGATATATTCACCATTTGGCATCGTTTCGGTTTTATTAATTTGATTACACCATCACAAGGTGCAATGCTGAACTCTATTCCGCCACACACTGTCGTGATTTCAATTGTAACGCCAAGGAAAAAGGCTTCTCCAGGAAAAAAGTTTCGATAGAGGGCGTGATACAATGCATTTCAATCGCTCAATAGCGATTTCTAAGGCAGTCTGTTTGGGGCGAAAATCTAACAGTTGTTAAGCCATGCGAAATGGCTCCAATAGAAGATATGTGGTCAAGTGTCAAGAAAACGTCGACACTTTCTGTGAGTGCCTTGGGAGGATTTACATTGAGTTCAAATCTGGATAAAAGTTACACAAACTTGACCTCAAAGCGGGAAGGCTCAACATTGGTAGTTTGCTGGTAAGCTTTTTTTTTTGAACATACTTTCTTGTATGTTGTCTTTTGATGCATGCAAAAGGCAAAGTACACGGCTATACTTGTGTGTGATTTTTTTTTTCTTTTCCAAAATGATTAATGATTGGTTTAATCTTGCTATATGCTACTTTTGACAGCTATTACTTGATTCGGTTGAACGTACGTTTTTGTAAAAGTACCAATGTGGACATTTCCCTTTTATAGGTTACTACCTCGTGGGTATTGACCATGATTGTTGACCATGTCACGAGGCGGTGCATCGTAGTGTGATCGTCTGGTGGACGTAGTGTTCAGCCTCCGGACGTTTTTCTCTGGTTGAAAGACAATGATGTATACTTTTGGAGTGAATAGACACGCTAGGGCCACCGTGGCGCTCATGCTGACTGTGATACATAGGGTCGTTATCTGCATCTAAAACGGGAAGAAAATAGGAAAGATCAATGTTTAGTACTCGTTTCCTAGCACATAAGTTGTTCCTATTTCTGTGTATGATGCTTTTACGTTCGTTACGCACATCGAATAATGACTTTCTTATCAACGAGGAAGGATCGATGTGGAAGGAGATTCTGTCTCACAGTAGACTTGACTCAAGTCCCAACCCCGTGTCATGCTCTGCATTCCAAAACCCGTTCCAATAACAACGTGCAGAGTAAAAAAATGACCACGTCAAGTCCCATTCTCGGGACCACATTTTGACGGCGAGCGGCGCAATGTACTGTGTATGCTACGTGTTGTTTTATGCTAAGGGACCTCTCAAACGAGAATGGGACTTGAATCAAGTCTAGTCTCACAGAGACTCTGTGACCCTATATGATGGCCCTATAGGCAAACACCAGTCTCGTCGTGACATACTCTGGCTGTGTGCCAAATTGCATACTCGCACTTGCACCGTCAAAGGCATACTTCTCCAAATTCAGTTTCCCTTTGCCTAAATAAAGCACCAGCTAAGATCCTCAATCCTGACACGGATGTAGATATCCACAAGCCTTAAAAACTCTGGACACTATTTATAGTTGTCAAAGACCAGTCTTCTCACTTGGTGTATCTTAATACATGCATAAAATAACAAACCTGTGAACATTTTTAGCTCAATCGGTCGTCCAAGTTACGAGATAATAAAGAAGAAAACACCCTTGTCACACAAAGTTGTGTACGTTTAGATGGTTGATTTCGAGACCTCAAATTCTAAACCTGAGGGTCTCGCAATCAAATTTGTGGAAAATTACTTCTTTCTCGAAAACTACTCCACTTCAGAGAGAGCCGTTTCTCACAATGTTTTATACTACCAACCTCTCCCCTCTTACTCGTAACCAGGTAAGGTTTTATGCTAATAACTATTTTGAGTAATTACCAAAGTGTCCACTGCCTTTAACAACTGCTTAACAATTTTCTGATTAGCAGAAATGAGCAGGACACCACAATTTGTATATTATGTGACATGGTATTTTGGCTGGTAGCCTTACTTTGAAGCAAAATGTTGTTGGGCCTAGCTATTTGTTGTGCTTCATCAGCAGCTACCATGAAATAAAACACTGGCTGTTGGTTACTCTTCACTATCGGCGTAGTAGTAGATGAGTTACTTTCCGCAATGCTGCCCTCTATTTTTACAAGGGGAAACAAGTCATGTTCATGTCACAAGATGGCGCTATGTCAGATAGGGCGTGGACCATGTACCGACTCGTCACACTTTGCCTGGCTGCAACAGTAATTGACACACTGTACAGCTAGCTTTTTTTATACATAGACTTTGAGCTCTTTGGAATATCCGCATACCCTATTCAGCAGCAGGTGTTTCTTTAGACCAGCTTTAGTCTGCAACCCGAGCCGCTCAAAGGTCTCGGATAGCGGGGGCCTCTGCAGTAAATTGCATTTGTAACACTTCCAATAGAAACACATTTTTAAACGATTTCTCCATCCCTGGTTTTCATGAACAACTAGCCACTCTCGGTACATGGGGGGGGGGGGGGTAAAAACAACATTTGGTTCAATTTGTTGTTTGTTTTATGCTCATAACTCCTTGAATGTTCAACTTGAATGTTATGTACCCCAAGCCCCTTAGTAGGATTCGATAAACTATAGATTATCCTTTTAATAGGGCAACTGTTCAACAATGATTGAAATGTAGCCATTTATCAACATCAGATTTTGTTTGAATGCAAATGGAGTATTATTTTGTTGAACACAATATACCCGATGCATGACGTCATCAAGCTTCCTCCTAAAAGGGGAACCGATTATGAAACAACAGTAAGGCGCAGAATGGTACGCACGTCTCTAGTGATTGGCCAACCTCCTTTTGACATAGGCGAGGGAGGGCGCCCTACTCAATTTATGTCATTATGCGTAGAGTATATCCATACAAGTTGTTAGATACAAACGGATGAACTTACCCTAAAATCGCCGGTTGTGCCAAAATAAAGTGGAACAAACGCCAGCCACACTATACACGTGGTGTACATGGTGAACCCGATAAACTTGGCTTCGTTGAAGTTCTCCGGAATCTTCCGTGTCTTAAATGCATAAACAGTGCAACATATGATAAGAAACATATTGTACGCTAGAGATACCACCAATGATGTATCGGTTATGTTACATTTGAGTATAACGTGATACCGGTCCTTTGACAGTTGCACACTGGCTCCCGGCGGCACCACGATGAGCCACATAAGTTCCCCGAATAGTTGGGCACTGACCAGAACGAAACAAATGACCAGCTGCGATTTGGGGCTGATGTACTTCGGCCTTTGGGCTGAATGAGAAGCACTTTCAAATATCCTAGCAATTCTATTGGTTTTTGTTAGCAGTGCCGAGTAACATACGCAAAACGATAGCCCCAGGCCGATCCTCTGTATAGAACACGTTGTCTCGGACGGCTTTGCGAGAATCGGGAACGTCATGGCGTAGCAGGAGGCGAACCCAAGCAATAAGATGTAACTGAGCTCCCTGCTCGACGCCTTGACCAACGGCGTTTGGTTGTGGGTTACGAACACAATAGCGACGAAGCAAGTCGCCATGATCCCAAGCAGGGAGAACACCACAGGTATGATGCTCCAGGGGGAGGCGAAGTCCATGTATTCCTCCATGCGTTTGTAGCAGCCGCTAAGGTTGCTGAGCGGCCAGTAGCCACGCGCGCAATCCGTACATGTAAACTCATCCTTGACGAACTGGTGGGGCTTACAGGCCGAGCAGAACCAACAACATGCTTCGTCGTCGTCCTGTAGTTTCTTAATCTCGTCTCGCTTACAGGGAAGACTACACTGTGACATGGGCAGATCAGCTGTCGATGGAACCGGAACCGATGGGTGGAATTGAACTGAGTTCGGGTCCAGCCCGAGCTCCCCGTGCCACTCCCCTACTCGGACGTAACTGTAATGGTTGTCGCTACCACGCCGGAAGTTGAAGATGTCGTAGCGGCCCAAACCATCGCCCTTCTCATCGAAGCTGACTAGAGACCCAACTATATCTGAAATGTTAGAACATAGGAATGTATATTGATTACACAACTTACTATTCTCCATTGCATAGCACAGCTGGTGTTAAATTTGTCACCACTAGGATGTTGGTAATCCCCACAACAATTAAGACAGGATTGTATAAACCCATTCCAACCGATTAAAAAAAGGGGAAACCCCAGATTGAATTTAGAACCATTCATGGTAAAAGTTAACCGGTGAGAGTTGACTTTGACCTTAATAAGGGTCAATTGTACGATGAGCACCAAAGCAAGACAGCAATATATATTTGTAATGTGCCGCTTTCTGGTACCTTCTTCTGTTTCATTCTTCTGTTTTTGTTTTCATTTTTAGACAACTGGAGTTTAAATGCAGAGGAAATAAGAGTCGCACTGTCTCACTGATGAAGACTAAACCATTCATGCGAGAACAGTTTGCGATATTTGAATGAGATTACCAAATAATTACATGTCATGCCGCAAATGGAGACCAGTTCCAATTCACACCTTCAAAGCATTACGCCTGTTTCAATACCAGGTATTACCAGTTACATCTTCTGAAGCCTATATTATATCAAGTATGTATACTGAAAAACATTGCCGTAAATTTACCTTGAAATTCTATGTTCAAGATGTATTCCTTAAACAGTCGTTGTCCGTTGATAGGCACCATCCCTTCGCACAGTTCCGAAGTCTCGTTGCAGATTGAGCGATGCATGCGATCCAGCGCGTTCCCGAGCGCGTACACAGCGTCCACCACAAACTGTGTCTTCTTCTCCTGAAGATGCGACCCGTCGTCGAGGCTTTTTTCCAGGCACCTCAATTCAGCAGGGGTTGCATTCCCCGTGCCGTCCGGCGGGAGAGTACATTTAAACTTCTGTTCCCAGAACTCCTTAAACCATGGGTTCCGTGCATTGTTCGTGGGATTAAGATTGAGAAAATATTTATCATATTGTCTGATCTTTCGAGTCTGTAGTTCGATAGTTATCGCTCCTTCAGCAACGATTTCCCTACCCTTAACGGGGGTCTCCTGTGCACCCCATCCATCGCTGGCGAGCCAGATGAAACTTTCGCTGTGATTGGCTCGCATCGCGGCGCTCAAGAGGTCCCTGGCGTCCTCTACCCTTGTGAACAACACCACAACCTTTGCATTTTGTTTCTTCTTCAGCCGCGTGATGATTTTATCGTAAGTTTGAGAGTCTGCCGAAGAGAGTATCTTCTCTGCTCTCGCTATACAGATATTTCGCAATGCTGCTTCTTTCTGGAACTCGTAGATTCCCGATTCGCCGTAGTTTCCCTCTGAGGCGATCGTTGAGACATACGTCCAACCGAAAGAAGCCACAATGTCTGCTATAGCTTTCGCCTGCAGCTTATCAGGTGGGACAGTTCTTGCAAAATACTCAAACTTCTTCCTGTCTGAGAGCTCCGAGCTTGTCGATGCGTAGCTGATTTGCGGAATCTGGAACAACCGGAGCAAGTTGGCCACTTGGATGGACACAGTACTGTACGAACCGCCTATCACTCCGGCCACGACTCCCGGATTAGCGGTGTGATTAACAGGCACATGTTCCGGTGGACACTCCGGCGAAGTCAAAGTGACCGTAGTCAGGGAGGACCGGACGAACTCCAGAGACTGCTCCAGCGCGTACGTGTCGCTGGAACACGTGTCTCGGATCTCGGCACCGATTTCAATTCCGGGCAAGATATTCGTGTCGTTGTTGATCAGATCAATTGCGAAAAGCATAGCCTCCAGTCTCTGGATACCACGATCCTGGTTAATATCTCCACAGATACTCTCATTCTTACCTTTCTCGTGGATGGGGAACAGGCCCCCGAGCACGATGTCCCCGTCGACTCTCAGTGTTTGCCCGGCGGCAACTTTCCCCGTAAGGTCCGGGTAGGCGGCTAGCACAGCGTAACACAGAATCAGAAGTACTGTCAGTGGTACCACTAAGTACTTCCAAACTGTGGCCATTGTATTACATCTATCTCTTAATTATTAGCAAAGAGGCCGTCATGGAAGTTGTCGACCATCAAATGTCATTTTAAATCCGTTATGAGAAACAACATTAAGCGAAGGAATTGCGACATTCACCAAATCGATGAAGGACTCCACACACTAAAGTTCATCCCACTCATAATCTGTGTTGAGAGGAAAAGAGAAAAACACATCAATATAATGTTATTTATATCATACACGTTTATAGATACCTGTACCTGTTCGAATACATCAACATAAACATGTATCACAGCCAATCCTCTAAATGTTTGAGCAAGGAATGCAACATTTGCATCTACTGGGCTGTGAATTATTCACCTATAACAATACAAAAATAGTGTTCAAAATAAACACAATAAAAAGGCGGCATCCGGCCTCTCTCGCAAAGCCTATGTGAGTCTAGCCAAATATTCATCTGGAATGAGTGTTTACAATACAACCAGATTGTGAACCTCACCTGTCGGGTTATTTTAAAGGCTGTTTGGTGCTAAGAGTATATCTCGCTAATGATAACTGGCGGCTCCGAGCTATAACATGAAACCGAGTTTACTAATGATGGCGGTCCGAGAATTGTAGTCGGCGTAATGCTTTCGTAAATGGACACTTTGTCTGTGTTTAATAGACCACTCATCAATTAATTAACGTTGGTATCTATTAACGTCCACTGTGTACCTCCTCATTAAAGTAACTTACAAATGACGAGTGACACATATCTCATTATTTTGTCTGGAGACAATGTTACAGTGATTGAGGTGCATTGTTCACTGCAGATGTCAAACAGGTAATGAGCAACAGTGATTGAAAGTCGAGCATTAGCAGTCCATTGAAGAATAGTAAACGAGTGAAGATGTGCGATTATTCAAAGTAAAACTGACTTTAACCATTAAGAAGATAAAGAGGCAGGTGGAATGGAGCGATAAAGAGCGGTATAGAGAGGGGGCGCCGCAAACTGATCCGTCATTCCTCCTCATCCGTCCCTCATCTTCCCTCCCCGGCCCCCGGTCCAAAACGTTCAGCCTATACTACCTCTCCAATCCTCACAGCCAATTCGATACCGAAAGGAAATGAAATCACAAAAAAGAAAAAAATAATAATCCAATCTTCCACTTCTCATCACTTATTCAAAAAACGGGTCTTGTCTCCGCGATCTTATCACAGCTGTCGTTTTTGAAAATGCATCTCAGTATAAAATATGTCTGCGGTGAAATCGACTGTTTAGCCAGACTGGGTCGCCACCTGTCTCTATGCCGCTGAAATATTACAGTTTCCTCCCCGTATTGATTATAACTTGCCAAATATAAATACAGGAGTCCGGGGACTTGCTTCTCCAGGAAATGCAGTTTTTTTTATTCTCAGGGACTTTTTATAGATCGTAGAGAGAGAGACTGTAAAGGTCCGGTGAACATTCTTAAAACCGAAATCGTCTAGGCAAAAGGATTGTGTCGAATAATTGATCTCTTTTAGGCAGCACACAGTATCGGTGTATGTTTACTTCTGGGAGTTAAAAGGCTTTTCATGGCGGGGGAAAACCGCTCAATTTGGACATTTAACTTTTAAATGGAAGCGATTTACACTTGTCTTAAATTGATCAAGTAGAATTCCAATTGCTTGAGGCATCTGACTTTTGTTAAAAGGGGCAAGTGGGGGAAAGTGCAGAGAGTTTTGAGTATGTATTTGAAAACTTTAGCGTGTCTTCATAATTCTATGTTTGACGGACTTTTGGACGATTATTATTTTGATATAATACACGACTAAAACATGTACTCATGGCGGTGTTTATACGCCAATCTCCAAATGGTCAATAATATAAGGGGATAATGAATATCCTCCAAAAAAAAAAGGAAAAGGGAGTTGCAACCGTCGACTATAACTAAACGGATCCAGGTGTTTGGACAGAGCGAGGACGTCTTCGCTTCCTTTTCGTGTAACAAGCGATGGGAGAACAAAGAATAGTCCTCGTTTTATTAGTTCAACAAACATGTGTAGGCTTACACCCCTGTGGGGTATTTTAGACAATGGAACAACGGACCCCATTATATAGTTCTTCGTTAAACCCGGACCCAACATGGAATGATAGAACAATGATAGCAATCATTTAACATATATTAATAATAGCAGTACCCACAAACCATATTATGGTTCACACGCGTGTGTTTTAAAGCTGTATACGAAGTGTGGACTTGAAAACAAAAGAGGCCCACATACTGTAGGGACTTGAAACACTATGAAACACTATGTGGACCTAAACACAAGTGTACATATTAATGAAATGTCCACGTAAAATGAATGTGAGTGTGTCTAACCGTAGACGTCGGGAATTCTTGGCATATGATTCAGGCCGTTGTCAAACCAAGTACAATCCTGGTTCTCTTCTGTGCAGAAAAGCAATGGAGGACTGGGAGAAGTCATTGGTTTATTTTTCTGTTGATTTCTTGCAATTGGAACTTTATGTTGTAATTGCTTGCAACATAAAGTTGCAACATAACATACAATGTACAACCGTGCATTGTATTGTCCACAGACTTTCATCAAATAAACAATATTTATTTGCATTATGGCAACATCAATGTCATATAATGACCGCCATGTTTTCCCTCGCTGATTGAAAACTACCAGCAGATGAAACTGCAAGTTTAGTTTCAGTTGATTGCATTTTATTGAATGATAACACAGCATAAACAATCCACCCTCACGCATTACATCCCTCATATTAAGATTTGCAATCGATTGACATTATTAAAAGCATTGTCGACAGCTGTAGAGATTACTCTTTGGCTACAGCAAGCCTGTCTGAAGCACGACTGGCTGCAGCCCGGAGGCATGGCGAAGTTTCCAAAGAACAATACTTTCACTTGGTGTATCTTGACATAAACATATCTGTGAACATTTGAGCTCAATGGGAGACTTGGGAACGCTAGGTGGCAGCAGACTTACCGGGTAAATTTCCATTGTTAACGTAGCTCTGAGCATGCGCAAATTACCGAGAGCAAAGGAATTAACCTGGTAAGTCTGCTGCCACCAAGCGTCCCAAAAGTCTCCGATTAGTCATCGAAGTTGCAAGAAATGATGAAAGGAGAAAAAAAACCATATAGAATTAAGTCCAGTCAGATGCTTGAGAAAAGTTTTAAGCCTGGAGTTTTTTTTTTTCAGGTGCAAATATTGTATTGAGAAATAACCCCTTTCTCAAAAATAGTATGTTAATGTAGAGGGAATTCGTTCTTACAATGTTATATACCATCAAATACCACAATGTTCCACTCCACTATTAATGCGTGCAAATGCATAAAAAAGGCTTCATGCCTGGAGCCTTTCTAGGGTTCTATTTTGGCTTGAAATTTACCTCTAACCCTATTACTCCAAAAGGTGTCGTTTCTACAATTCTTTTCTACTAACAACTGCTCTCCAGTTCTCTTTACCAATTTACTTTTTATGGCCGTAGATTTTTGGAGTAAATTCCAACGGTACTCCCTCCCTTTAAAATCACAGGTCAACCGTGGTTAATAATTCAGAGCACCAAAGACGAGATTCGGACCGTGACCCAACGCAGTCTGTAGGTCCAGATTAGTTTTAAATTAGCACCATTTGACATATAAGCAGCTTATTCCGTACATCATTGAACAAAAGAGCGATTCGCCTAGCTTTGAACTTGTCGGTGCATAATTTCCTACATTCCACAATCTAGACCTTTGTAAGAGAACCTTTAGCTCCCCTGAGTTAATTTAATCATGTTCGTCTTCTGGTCGTCTTCTTTACCGAGAGTGGCATTTAGCCAATATTAAGGGCGATCTTAAATTTGATAAGGGACAATTGTGTCAATTTGCACCAGTAAGGCCATAGTATAATAAGGGAATCAATTTGTGGTGAAGAGGTTTTCAACTAGCGGTTTAATCCCAAAGAGGCCTGGTTCTTGATAATTTTACCGAGACGAAGTCGAGGTAAATTATCAAGAACCAGGCCTCGGCGGGTTTTAAATCACTAGTTGAAAACCGATTCAACACACTTTGATTCCCATTCATAATCACCTTTTTCGGTCAAAAACATCAACACTCTTTTGTCAAAAAGTAAACTAAATGCACAAATTGTAATTGTTCAATGATTTCTTTCAACACAACACCCCCAGCTATAAAATGGTAAAGCCCTCCGCCGTCCCCGGGTAAACAACTCCTTATAAGGGAATGCTGTCCGCGTCGCGCGTATCGCGGGATGTGGCACAACCGTTTTAGCCATTGCTCTCAACCAATAGGAACGAAGAAACTGTCTTATAAGAACAGGTGCAAGCTCGCGTGTCACGCCCATGTTTCAACACTTTTTACTGGTCATAAACAAAGGTTTATACACACCCACGTGACGCGCTCTCCACCAATAGGAATAGCGAAACTGTCTAATGTATTTATGAATACATATTTATAGATATGGATTAACAGTAAATCACTGCGTCAAATCCTTAAAAATGTTCATTTCTTTCTGTGCTGATCGAATTATTTTATTTGTGTTGTATTACCTTCAAGGTACACACATACAGTGAAACGTAAAATGCAAGTCATATTAAACAAAGTTTGTTTAAGTGAGAACAGAACAGCAGATGGACGTGTTTGGATCTCCTTAAGACAAATCTACTTAAATTGAAGTCCAATCTGAAATGGCTATATGGGACCTCCATAACTTGTCATGTTTCCCCTGTGTTTTTATGTACAAAATGTGCATGTAGTCTTGCACGTCGTGTATATTAATTCAAGTATGTTCTTTTTTCTTAGTGTTTTATGTTATGTGTTGATCAGATTTCGTAAGATGGCAAACATTGCCTTGCTACACTTTCAAGTAAAAGTGCATGGAAAAGGAAACATCTTCGAAAAGCCTGGAGATTTGTTCAAATGTTATGTTTGTGGCTCCTATGTGGTTAAGGTGTTTCTAAGTACAGTTGTCGTCTTGCATACTCGTGTGGATTAATTCAATTATGTTCCTTCTTGATCTCAATAGTTCATTTTCAGACCGTTGTGTGTTGATCAGACTTCGGTACAAGATAGCCTTGCCGAACTTCCGAGTAAATCGCAGGGGGCTAAAAAAAATATCTCTTCGAAAATCCTGGGGATTTGTTCGGCTGTTTTGGTGTGGCTCCTATGTGGTTGAGATGTTTCTAAAAAGTTCAATTGTTGTAGTCTTGCATGCTCCTGCATGTAATTCAATTACGTTCCTTCCCTCACCAGATGTTATGTTAAGACAGTTTATGTGCTGGACAGACTTTGTAACATGGTAAAATTGGCGCTGTTGCACTTCCAAGTAGGGGGGGGGGGAAAGAAACATCCTCGAAAAACCTGGGGATTTGTTCGTCTGGTGTGGCTATGTGGTTAATGTGTTTCTTTTTTCTTTATTGTGGTCTTGCATTCTCGTGTGGAGTAATTCAAATATATCACTACACTTCTCAAGATTTTATGCTGATACAGTTCATGTACTGGTCAGACTTTGTAAGATGGTAATAATGTCTTAGCTACGCTTTCAAGTTAAAGTGCATTGGGAAAAGACACTTCTTCGAAAAGCCTGGAGATTGTTTCGTCTGTTATTTTTTGGTGTGGCTCCTATGTGGTTAGGGCACGCTACTGTCTCAAAACAAATCATGCCGCGCGATCCATTCACGCTGTCGTACTCGCACAATGCGTTCCTCTTTTTGAACCTAATTGCACTTGACAGCGACTTTTCTTGTATATGCGAGGAGCCAAAAGCTATTGTACTTACCGCCCTCTGAGTTTATAATTAAAAAGTCACCCATACTCCATAGGAGGGTCATAATTCCGTGAGAGCCTTATAGTTAAATTTAATAATTGCAAAATGACAACATTAATGTTTAAAACCAATCAAGTCTATAATGTTTATGGTCTTGTTTAAGTGTTTAGTGCAGTGACCTATACAGTGAAGTAGAACATGTTGACCTACATTTCGCCCACCATAGCCCGCACCATCAACGAGAGAGGGCGCCCTCGGTATAGAAGCACGGGAGGCAAAATAGTGGGAATTAAGTAAAACCTGAGACTGGTCTTTTGTCTTTATCCGTCAGATTATGGTTTGACAAATTCAATGGCTGTATTGGGTAGACATTCAATGACTGATGCAACACAATTGAGCGTGTGTGACGGATACACGCACAACTTGCGTTTACATTAATTTGCTAATCAGCAAACTCCAAGGTCGCCGGGCGTTAACCAGGCCTTGAAGTTGGACGTCAGACTTCATGACGTTTACCTTTTCTGTTCAACTCAAGCCTTTCTGAGGTATGTTGTACACATTGCTGATGTATGTGCACCCAACTTAAAGTGCCCACCACAGTTCCGGTTTGGTTGTACTTGACTTTTCTTGGAGCAGGCCTTAAAAGAATTTGTACGGACGCAGCGATATACTGTGGTCTAGTAAATCGAAACCGAGAGCGAGGGGGAGAACCCACTCTCAAATCGAGAACCGTTCCCAGTCATGTGACTTTATAGATATGGCCACGCCCCCTTCTATCACCATGACGATTCATTAAGCGAGCAACAGCCACGAGGGACACGGGGAAATGGATTAGGGCCTAATCCACTTACTGGGTGCATATGGTATCTGCCTAATAATGATCATAACTGATCGAGTGAGAACTGTGGGAAATGCACTCACAAATATAAACCTTTCCCGAACAGTCATTGATATTTAAAAAGAAAAATAACAATCTAATGCCTTTTTTCATCTTCTTTGTCTGTTCTTTATTATCGTGAACGACAGCACAGTGCCAAACCGTTGGGCAATCCTTGATCAAATATTAAAGTTTAAATTCCAGCGGGCTTGATCGAAGACAAGACACAAGACCAGGTCAACCGAAATGTAATTCCGATTCCATTTCTATATATCTGTGTCTGGCTCAATTTCTAGTTGGTTAGCGGCTGATTGGCCGTGACAATAGGCATCTTGAGGCATCTTAAGCTCCAACACCCATTGGTTGTTCTTAAAAGGTCAGAAAACCGCATCAAGCCGCTCGGGAGACGTAAGATCATTGCTTACTGTCCCCGGTGGAAGCAGATCATCCCCGCATCAATCTGTTTTTCTCTGAACTCAACTCAATGGTTCCGTTTCTCAAATGGTTTTCCAGGAATCCAGACTTCTCTCTCTCTGACCCGTTTTTTGGAAAGGTTTGAATCCGTCTGTCTTTGTTTTAAGGAATCTAACCCAATTTCTAGCAAAGTATTACTACACTCTACTGTGTTTGTCGGGACAGGGTAATCTTTGAGCAAGGGCAGAGGTTGCTATGATCCTGAAGGTTATCCCGTCTCTGGTTTCGAGAAGGTTAACATCTCAGAGCCTGACCAGGCCATTCGGGGGAAACGTCAGTTACTCGGGTTCCCTCTGATCTCATTTCGCTAACGGTTTCCGTTTCTCAAACGGATTCAAACTGACCCGGTTTTCGGTAAAATTTGAATCCCTCTGTCTTTGTTTTGGGGAAACCAAAATTTAATTGTTTAATTATTTATTTAAAGATCTTTATACAGGATACAGAAATCAGAACAAGAACTGTATTACTTTATGGTCTTGTGTTAAAAAAAAAGGGGGAAAACATTACTTTAACCCCGTTTCTTGCAAAGGATTGCCACCTCCAACCATGTATGTTGGAAAGTATTAGTAGAGTGTCACTGACTCCGGTTTCGAGAAGGTTCAATCTCTTCGAACACATTCCTGTGACCTCAGAATTTTCCCATCCCAGTATCCGGAACAGTGAGACGCTATCACAGCCTATATTTCTCGTACAGTATACTTCTTTAATAAGGGAATCAATGTGTGGTGAAGAGGTTTTCAACTAGTGGTTTAAACCCAACGAGGCCTGGTTCTTGATAACTTTACCAAGACGAGGTCGAGATAAACTATCAAGAACCAAGCCTCGGCGGGGTTAAACCACTAGTTGGAAACCAGTTCAACACACCTTGATTACCATTCATAAACACCCTTTCGATCAAAAATTTTGGTAAAAAAGTAAAATATATGCAAAAGTTATAATTGTTCAATCATTTCTTTCAACACAACACCCCTCCAGCTATGAAATGGTAATACCCTCGGGTAAACAACTCCTTATAAGGAGATTGCTGTGCGCGTCGCGCGTATCGCGTGATGTGGTACAATTGTCCCGGCCGTTGCTTTCGACCAATAAGAATGAAGAAACTGTCTTATAAGCACAGGTGCTTGCTCGCGTGTCGCGCCCATGTTTCAACACTTTTTACTGGCCATTAACAAAGGTTTATACACACCCACGTGACGCGCTCTCCTCCAATAGGAATAGCGAAACTGTCTGAGGTATTAATTAATTGTGTTTAATTAACTTTCTTTGATTCACGGTCAATCAAAGCGGTCTGTTTCAGCATTGGCTTGGATAACCATCAGAGTGTTGACAGTGTAGTCAACATCTTCCTGTACAGCTTTACTCAAGCACCATGTCTGCATATAAACCAATTCAACTCAAAATGTGACGTCAATGCTCTATCAACAAGCATCATAACACAACAGTAATTAAATCATCTCCATGAATGTTGTTATTATTTTCATTTATCCAGCCTTCTATGTTTACTTACAAGGTGTTACACAAAACGCTCAAGTATCACTTACAGCTAGTTACGTTCATGTGAAAATTAACAACACTCGTGTATTGTTAAGTACTGCACCACACACTAAAATAACAATGAACCCAGCACGTTCAGCGTGGAGCGTCAAACACCTTTATACTTTTCTGCTCAAGATTTATTATTGGTCATGAATGTATATTTTGGACTTTGCTCCTATTTATCCAGCGCGCAATCTCTTTCGTCACCCCGATAATTATTAGCGAGCTTGTGATGCTACTTCAGATGTGGACGCACGACTCAGTTAAAGTACTTTCACTTGGAATGTGATGGTCTGAAGAGCCATTTATGTATTTGTACATAGTTTATGGACATATTTTTTCTTCATTCGCCAAATTGCATTTCAAGTGCGTTATGCAGTTGGTAATTCATTGCCAGTACCCTATAAGATGCAATATTGTAAAAAGTACCAATTTACTTTATGCGTAAACACTCTGCGTTTGTCCTCTATGAAAAGAAAGTGCAGTCTTGAAAGCATGCACTTTAAATTGGATTTTTATTTACAACGTAAATATATATGTGGCTGATAACAAACACAATAGCAAGTCACCCGGGCCTGCGTAGGCTTCTAGCATGATCATAGTTCTATCAAAGTGCACATGGATTTAAAATTTTGTTTTTCTCCAAAATGTAATAATTAAAAAAAAAATCTTTTACAGCCTGTCATCTTTCAAACTAAAAACGGCGAACATTCTGAGATCTTTAGAGGAGATGAAATACTCGGTACAGAAACAAAATAGTTGTACAAAATGCTTAGGCGCGTAACTTGATGACATCAGTGTAGGCTGAATCATGTTTTGTACAACCAAATTCCCTTGGGTCAAGTGTACGAGTACTATCACCGGGGCCATTTTATAAACTAATGTAAAATTTTAATATTCTGGTGGCAGTATTTCTATACCATATACACCTTATAATCAGTTCTTTGTTCTTAGTCATTATAATGGAGTGAGTGTGAGGCCAGTCTGGGAAGGGCCAACTCTACCACCTTGCACATTCCTAAGCAATGACAGAAGTAGTGGTCAGTGCACAGACAAGTCCAAATATGGGGCAATCGTCCACACCCTCATTTGTTTAGTACGGCCCCCTTCTTAATCCAGCCAAACATAATCCTGTATGTATAATTACTCAAATGTCCCTTTAATGAAGTAGGAAACAATCCCTTATATGGTTACAATTTGTGTAAGAAAGCATCTTGCTCTTTGCTTTATAAACCCGTGTAATTTCAAGTTGAGGACAGTGAGAGCCTCCGCCAACAGTCGTATATTAAAAGTAACTTCAACCATCAATCCTGTGTCGTTGCGTACCTTCGTATAGTCTAAGAGCATATAGCCTAACTGGTTATAGCACTAAAGTTACACTCTGCGAAATGTGTAGGCTACAATACAACTGCTTTTCGAAGCAAGAGCTTGAAGCATAAACAACAACGAAAAACCAAACCGTTGTAAAGTTTAAAGACAGTAGACACTATTGGCAAATGTCAAAGAATACTCTTCTCAGTTGGTGTGAAGAGTATTGGCACATCGAACATGGCAAAACACTATCAACTTCTACTATTGAGTTTTGAGTTTATACTTTCATATAATTGGATAAAAATCAGAATTGGGCAAGAAAGACATGATAGGGTCAGTGGTGTCTATATACTTCCATGATTTGGTGCGAGTTAACAATGGGGCACAAGGACATGACAGAACACCTTTACCTAATCAGTGGAGTGATTTCACTTCAATGATTGGGTACGAACCAGAAATTGGGCGCAAAGAACATGAAAATAATTAACTTTCAGTCAGTTGTGTTCGTATGCCTCCACGAACGGGTCCGATTTGCGCTTCTGAATACGCGTTATTACGATACCATCAACCGCCATCGGCTTCCCAGATGTTTGATTGCTGCTTAAAAGAAGTTGCGATACGAGGGTTGCCTTCCGATACAATCTGCAGTCCGTGCTAACTCACTTTCCACACCCCCACGATCTTGAACATTTCAAGAAAAAAAGTCTCCGTTCTCCATTTCGTTTCTGCAATTCCTTTAGGGCACACTTTGGTAAGCTTGTGTGGTGGGGAATGACCGCTCGTCTTTTCATTTCAAGTATTTTTTATTTTGTTTCGCTTGCCCATATGGCGTCATAAACTTGTTTCTTTACTCTTGTCTGCGGCATCCAATTTCGAAAACTCAATTCGTGAAATTGCTGATTTTTTGTTCACCTAGGGGTGCACACCACGGCACTAATGTGCAAAACATTTTCATCAACAGATCTTACCACCCAAGAGGGAATAACAGAAGGTTCGCGAACATCTTGATGTAATATTGGCCCTTTTTTGGTATGTTACGTATGTGTTATACTTTTTTATATTTTGGTCCAAATCTATTCCTTCGAGATTGGGTGTGGACGGATGTTTAAGATACTGCACCTGGGTGTTGACGGATGTTTAAGATAGTTAGACTGCACCTAGCCGAAGGGTACTCTTGAGTTAGTTAGAAGAAGCAAAGAAGTATTGTTTGACGTCTACATGTTACGTATGTTTTTGTACTTTATAGTATTTTTGTGTAAAACTATTCAATTTAAGAATGAGTGGAGAATGATATTAAAGACAGTTAGACTGCGCCTATACGCTCGGTGTAATACTGTTGATTTAATTAAAAGAACAATAGATGTCTCTGTTGACGGCTTCATGTTGTGTATGTTTTGTACTTTTATTATATTTTGGTCGGGAACGATGTTTTAAGACGGTTAGACTGCGCCTATGCTGCAGGGTTATTGCTCTTTTTGATTGAATTATAAGAACAATAACATGCAATCTTGATTGTCTTGATGTACAGGCATGTTTGGACTAAACAACAAACTTAGTTTGTATTTTGCACGCAATTTACTTGAGGCAAATTTGATTAGATGTAAAGCAAGCTAAAAATATCACAAAGCATTTACCATGTTATGCTCGTTATTTTCACAAATTGATAGGCCTATAAAAAAATAAATAATTTTGTATGTACCCGCAGCTGTCTCAAACTTTGACAGTCTCAGATGCAGAAAGTTACACAACAATTACGGCCGAGTAGGAAACAAATATATATGGATTTATTGTAAATTATTTGTTTCATTTCATGGTATTTGTATTCAAGCCTACTAACAAACAAAACGAATTTACTCTACAATAAATTGATGTGCGTTGAAAACAGTATTGTAGTCCCATCTTACATTGAATGTAAAAAGTTTGTTATTTATGTCTCATATACATATATAAGAGACAGTCCAATGCTTAAAGACACTGGACACTATTGGTAAATGTCTTCTCACTTGGTGTATCTCAACATATAAAATAACAAACCTGTGAAAATTTGAGTTCGATTGGTCGTTGGAGTTGCGAGATAACTATGAAAGAAAAAACACCCTTGCCAGACGAAGTTGTGTGCGTGCAGATGCTTAATTTCGAGACCTCAAATTCTAAATCTGAGGTCTCGAAATCAAATTCGTGGAAAATGTCTTCTTTTTCAAAATCTATGGCACTTCAGAGGGAGCCGTTTCTCACAATGTTTTATACTATCAAACTCTCCCATTACTCATTCCCAAGTGAGACTTTATGCTGATAATTATTTTGAGTAATTACCAATAGTGTCACTGCCTTTAAAAGTTACATGCCAATGCGAGCACGCATTGAATAATCTTCGAGTATGTAATTTTTACAAGTTCCGAACCCGGCTACTGTCTCTCGTGAGTTGTTGTAGCAAATTGTTTTTATTCCCTTTGTAGCAGTTGTGTAGTTACCACTAATGCCGGATTCCGATTGAAGAACTCCCTTAAAGATAGGAAGAAAATTACCACTTCGAATTCAGGTTTGATTTGAAGGGGTTTCTGGTACACGATGAGATGTAAAATCAAGACATGCAGCATCTATGTATGTAGTGACGAGACACACAATTTGAAGAAACCAAGAGTTATGCTAATAATAATTTTGAGTAATTACCAATAGTGTCCACTGCCTTTAGAGCAATTTTTATGAAGGGGCCCACTCTATCCTGATAAATATTGGAGACTAATCCCAGTGTTGTGGGGCAATGGTAACAAGTTAGAAAACATGAAAAATGTGATGTTTTGACTGATTTTAGTGAGTGGGCAAACTTTAATCCTCATCCCTGCACAAACAACAAATTGCCAGCTGGGGTATTGCTCATTCCCTTTAAACGGGGAAAAATAATGTATCCAACTTCTTCATAATTTTGTTTTCCTTTCTCTGAAAGCACTTTGCATGTGTAGTGGCTTGCGGCGGCAATATGGCACATGAGCAATTTACATAAGGCCTCTGGAGAATCTGGTTCAAAACCAATATTGTGTTGTGGCTATACTTAGACTGCTCTGCGTCTCGTCTTGATGCACGTAATAACTAATGGCTATATTGGGGATTAGAAACAATGCGTGGGAAATATATACAGAACCTAAACGTCTTTGATTGATGTACATTTATTGTGATGATTCCATACAAGTCATAATATTTGACGGTATTTACTAGTATTTATTTTTGGCGTGTCATGGCCGACAGGTTAAAAGCACCGGGCGCAAGCTCTGGTGTTTCTGAACAGCTGAGCGTGGTTTCGAGTCCCAGTCGTGACAAACAACACTTAACCATAATGATTCGCCCTTCGGATGGGACGTAAAACAGATGGTCCCGTGTTTTGTTTAACGTTCGTAAAAGTTTGCCCCGGTATTCTTGTTTGATACACAGCTTATTACGCCACAGCACCTTGTCCAAGCCATGACACGGTGTTGTTTAGGAGTAGGTCTGAAAATTCAAACATAGTCATATATCTTTGGATATTGAATGTTGAAGTGCCCTGGGCGTCACTGAGTGACGGATATGAATGCTATATGAAGCCATTCTTACGCAGCACCCGTGCCTGTGCTCAATGTGGTAAAGCAACCGCTCTTTTATCGTTTACGCTCTATGAATCAATATAAGGTGCGGCGTATGCGGACAATATTTCAAAGGGACATTGAACACTATACCGAAAATGTTGTCTTTTCACACGAGGTATAATTTTTGGGAAAAAAAATCCAACCTTGCTACATTTTAGCACAAGACCCTTGCTAAATTGCTATCGTGTGAAGGGGGCTTATGAATTAAGAACACAGTTGTTGTCTTGTCACACAATTGTGAAAAGAAATATACAACCTTGTTGGCAAGGGACCCTTGCTAACTTACTCTCGTGTGAAGGGGGCTTTAGAGTGAACAACGTTTCCATTACTTGATAAAGTCAATGGCTCTATATGCACTCTTTACATTGTCCTTCCTCGGAGGCCTTGATGCATTACGTTAAAGTGATGCGAGAGAAAATTAAAAATGGATCGCTCTTGAAGAATTGATTTTAGAAATTTAAGTGTTCTACAGGTGATTATGTTGTGGTCGACCCCGCTCATTAATTCATGGACGACTCTCGCATGTCTGAAAACAAGTGCAGACACTTCTGTTCTTCATGTTCACCCTATTGGTGTGCACTTTACTAACCCTCGTGTGATTTGTAATTGTCGAAAATTGCGAACAGTGAACCAGTAGCTACCGTGATCGTGTATAAATTAATGGATATAAAATCAAACTAAGACCGTTACCTCCACTGTGAAGAGTACGCTGTTAACCAAAGACCTCTTTTATTGGCCGCCATCTTTGATGGATCGTGCACGCGTGAAAGGCTATCATTGGCTGATGCCATGAACAGCGCGTACACATGTGCACTTATCCATTGTTGTCCATCGAAGATGGTGGTCAGTGACGTCATGTGCAATCCATTTATTCATGTAAAGAGACGAAGTATCTCGACGGAAAGGTATTTTCTTGCAATCGGGAACTCTTGAAGTACACTAAACTTGACAAATTTGGCTTGAACTTCTAGGTTGGGTTTGTATTCCTTTGTATTAAGGTAAAAATGGGGGTGTCACGTTTTAAACCACGAGTGGAAGACTGGGTCAATTGATGGTGTCTAGATTAGCGAGTTCTTGGTTCTTTTAAATTCAGACTGTTCTTTGGTTGCATACTTGGCCATTAACTGCACCACTCAACTCGGGCAAACTTCTTCCTAAAAAACCGCAATTTACTTGAAAATGTGTTTGAATGTGTTCATGTTACTAACATCTTTATCAAATTTACTTAACTTATCACCACACACCATTAATGTGTCTTGATATTATTGATATTAAAGTGGCAGCAAACTAGGTGCTCTGATTTTGAATACACGTGGGACGTGGATTCCAAATCAATCATACTTTTTTTTTCCACTGTAATCGATGTTTTCTTGGGCTTTCTTTTCAAATAGTTTCGGAATTTTTAGCGCGAAAAATCAACATTTGTTTGACAAAAGGCCCAAGTTTCAGCTGAAAAGACCTTCTGGCTGTTGGTTCGTGTTTACACATTATTTTGCCGAAACCTCGGTTTACCACGTATAGCTTGTTTGTAACGTGTGAAGGGAAAGCAAACTAAAGGAACGACAGTTGTGCCAACGACCGATTGATGACTGGTACTAAATGAGTCATTAAATTAAGTTTGAACACTCTGTTCGCAACTCCTTATTACAAAATATACTCAAAATAATTGTCAGCATTATTTAATTGGTAACGAGAAACGGAGAGCTGTTGATATTATAAAACATTGTGAGCAACGGCTGCCTCTGAAGAAATGTATTTTTTTTTTCAAGAGGTTATTTCTAACCCAAATACTAAAATACTTTAGGAAGACTTTTGTTATAAACACAAACTTGTACAACATACAGGGGTGTTTTTTTTCTTGCAATTTCGATGACCAAAAAGTTAGGATAAATTAAGTGAGAATGCTGGTCTTTGACAATTTACCAAACGTGTCCAGAGTGACTTTAAAGCGTGAACACCGTGTGCCGTTAAATATCACCACGTCTTAACGCCACACACGCGTTAAGAATATCGACCATTTCTCCCATTTTTGAATTACATTTTACCGGATAGCTTATTGACTGGCACGTTTGATGCACAATTTGCCTCAAATCCTTTCAATTTTCTGTATTACGCAGCACGGCGAGGAAAATAATAAAATTCTAAGATACAGAATGCACAGGTGACAAATTACACACGTGCTTTTAAAAGTTTATAAAAACTGCAATATGAATATGCTTCGGTGATTCCTTTGTAAAAAAAAATTGGAACTGCTCTCTTTAAATTCGTGAGCCCAGAATTCCAATAACAAAATATTAAATCAAATATGGCATCACCTGGGGCGAAAAATTGTATTCTGTATTAAATTTCCGAGACCATATTTTATAGTTCAAGGTTTCAGTTTCAGGCGAGCAGTAACGTCCCCGGCGCCTCTGTTTGACGATTTCACGTCTGAGTGCATGAAGTTGATTTTCTGGCGGGGTTTTTCTCCCTATTGTTTATGCATCTAAGGCCTGACATGTACCACTGGGATTTAGAACACGTTCTCTTTACGTTCCCGGGCTATAAAAGGTGATAACATATAAAAAAAAATGCAAATATAAAAGAAACAGGGTGCCCCGGCGAGAGTGACGTAAAGCATAGGAAACACCGCCAGGCCTGCGTATTTTATTTGAATATCGTTTTGCGAAAATGGAAAAAAAAAAAACGAATTTCAATTCGTTGGTTAATTTTTTTGGTCGGTGTAGAAACGACGTGGCTACTGTTGTAACCTTCACAGTATATCAACAAATTTGACCACTCAATAGGCCCACATTTTTCCCTTATATAACCGTTGTGTAAACAAGATCTCTTATTTATAAGGCGTAAAGTGAAATACTTCAAGGACTAGGGTGAATTGTTCTTCCGGTAGGGTGCCCGAGACGAGGTTCGATCGACCGTTATACCATTGCAATAGAGAAGGATACCCGAACACTCCATTACGCATCCAGTGTCCGTGCATCCAATGGGGTTTGCATTAATGCAAAGCACTCGAATAATGATCTTCGTAGAACGGATGACGCACCCGTCACTTGATGGACGTAACGGCAGAGCGCCATAGCGCCACTAGCACTTAATGCTTGATCGGGTGACTCTAATCCCCCCGGATCATGCGACGAATCCCCCTGAAATCCATGGGTTTTCCTTAAACAACATCAAACTAAGTGTCACATTTCGGAATTAAATATAATTTGGTTACAAGCACTTAATGTTCCGGTCGCTGGATTTTTATATTCGGGTAGTAGCCATTTAGGGTAAAGCCCATAAATCCCATATTGTGGATGTGACTCTACGTGCTAATGGACTCAAATACAAATCGAAATGGGCCTGTGTAATGCATTCCAGGGCACCAGCTCAGGGTACGCCTGGTCATCTGACTTTCATAGCAGTGTCTATTTGCGGGAATTTAAGTCGTCTGATACTTGATTCCTAAAAGGGAGTCTGATAATCAAGTCTGATGAATTTAAAACAGCTTCTGCAAGTGTGTGCTCTTATATTATATGTAGGTCTATTTGAACAGGGCTCGTGGGGGAGTGTTTAAAGTTCCAGTGGATGAAATCGTGTTGACTCATTGTCACCGATGCAGCCAAGCTTAAAATTAGACCCACGATAGTCACTCAACACGCATGAAACCAGAAATACATACTTAATATGAAACTGTCTTCTCTGAAACTTGAAACCCACAGTTTACACACGGACTGTTTACCGCAAGACATGACGCTTTCCAAAGAGGGTAGCACGCCCGTAATACGGCCTTTGTGATAAAGCATAGACATTGAGCACACATACAGATCGAAAACATATTGACGCTTTCGTCTTCGGTGACGTGACACCAGGGGAGGGTGAAGCCGCTAAAAGGGTAAAAAATAGACGTGAACTACCCGCACCGATCCCGGAACTTTGGTATCGACAGTTTATCAAGTACACAATGCATTATAACCACAGTGCAATGACTTCTTGCCGTCCACCGGAACAATGTTTGAAATAGATGTCAACGCGTGTAGGTAATAGGCTAGAGCGAGCTATTCGCGATCAAATAACAGGTGTCTAGTTTCACTGCAGCCGTAAACCTTAAAATAAATATAAGCTTGATGTTGTAATAAATTTAACAATGTTTTGTTACAGGTCCTAGCAGTGCGCTTGAAGTGTGTTTTAGAAACGTGTGGATTTCAACAAACATTTTGTTAGAAGTTCAGTGTCCACGGACTGTGTTTAAAGGCAAAGTCTACATTTTTCAATATTTTTATTTTATTTATTCGATTGTTTTAATCGATGTACACATATACAAGGTCAATCAAACTAACCTGTGGAAATATCCTTTCAAAAGGGGTTGCATTTTTGAGATACTGCCGAAAATCTGGAGCGGTTATGTCCAACTAGGAAGAATAATCTGCTATGGGAGAATTTTGGGACGCTTGGTGGCAGCAGACTTACCAGGTAAAATCCATTGTTCTCGGGAATGTGCGCATGCTCAGAACTACCAGACAATTGCAATTTACCTAATAAGTCTGCTGCCACCTAGCGTTCCAAAGTCTCCAATAGGAGACTTTCCAACGCTAGGCGGCAGCAGACATACCGGGTAAATTTCCATTGTTTACGTAGTTCTGAACATGCGCATAATTCTGATAACAATGGATTTACCCGGTAAGTCTGCTGCCCTCTATCGTCCCAGAAAGTCTCCCATTGGAATACACACTCAACGAGTTGTTTCTCAGATTGAAATGTTTTTGAATCATTCTCTTAAAGCCGCACCCATCTTTTCATAAAATGATATACTTAATGAACAGCAAAAGTGATGATTCTTACAAGTTGTATACCAAAGGTTACCATCCTTTAAAGGCACTGAACATCCTCGGTAGATATCAAAGATTTATAATATTCTCACTTGGTGTAACCAAACATAATGCATAAAATCGCCAATGTGTGGAAAAAAACCAGTTGATCATCAAATAAGAGGAAAAAACACTTGTTTTAACAATGTGTGTGCTTTCAGATGCCTAATAAAACCAAAAGGCTTCAGGACTGAGGTCTTTTAATATTCGAGTGTCCTGCAAATTTCACTAACGACTGTGATAGTCCTGATCAGACGGTAATTTAGTCGTTTAGGCTTAATTGACATTGCAGTAATTTAGTAATAACATAGACCTCATTTGTTCTTGAATATTTGAGTTAGAGTCCTTCGAAGCCCCGCTATCTGTATCAACAACGTTTTGCTTGTTTTCAACTAAAGCAAAGACATAATAATTATAAACGATTTTTAACATAACTAAAGAATGATGTAAAATATAAGCTGTATGCAAAGTATGATTGAGTGGGAAGTACGACGATTTTAATCAACGACTAACTACTCACGCATGAACACATAATTGATTGATTGATTGATTAACATGAGCAATTAGAACCACTTACAGCTGATTGGAAACAGGTTTTATCGAGGCTAAATACATATTTTTAGAAACAGCTTAATGTAATTTTGAAACCGCAACAATAATAAGCAACAATATTTACCGCAATGCATTTAGTTCTAACTGACGTACTTATCGACCGGAATTTATTGACATAAACAATCTAATAATATTGTCTGCAACAGTGTCAAAAGAATGATGCTACATCAAGAGTATCAGCCATTATAAATTTTAATTTTCCTAAAATTTATTTCTGCCACTTGAGTTGTTTCAAACGCAGGATGTACATGTATATTGACTTTGGCTTTTAAATCAAACATCAGCATACAAGATAGAACGAGCAACCGCATGACGTCATAAGACGCCGTTATCAGAGGACGTAGATCGGTCTTGTGGTGTATACTTGTTTAAACGCCCTAAATACCATAGATAATTGAAATGTTTAAAGGCAGTGGACACTATTGGTAATTACTCAAAATAATTTTTAACAAAAAAACTGACTGGTAGCGAGTAATGGGGAGAGGCTGAGTAAAAAACATTGTGAGAAACGGCTCCCTCTAAAGTAACGTAGTTTTCGAGAAAGAAGTAATTTTACATGAATTTGATGTCAATCCTTCAGATTTAGGACTTGAGGTCTCGAAATCAAGCATTAGAAAGCACAGAATTTCAGGTGACTAGGGTGTTTTTTCTTTCATTATTATCTCGCAACCTCGATGACCGATTGAGCTGAAATTTTCACAGGTTTGTTACTCTATGCATCTGTTGAGATACAGCAAGTGAGAAGACTGGTCTTTGACAATTACCAATAGTGTCCACATGCCTGAGTGTCCTGAGACAGACTCAACAAATTTTACAGCACATAAAACATATTTCTTTAAATTTATGGAGATACACAATCAGTGGGTGCAGTTCATGATATTTGTGTATTTTATTTGTCATTCTTATAATTATTTTAGTTAACTTTTCCAAAAACTGATACAAAAATAACAAGTTATGTTTGAAGCTTTTCATGGATTGTGTAGTAATATGCTCTTAGCAGACTGACTCAAGTCTAATGTTTATTTCCCGTCATGCATCACATTTTAACAGGGCTGTTCACATGTAACAGTCACTAATCATCATTTTGAACAAATGTCGACCTTCTTGTAGTGTGGAAGTGTGGATCATCATGGAAAGTATAGTTTGTTGGCCACGACAGAACAGTGCCCTCAGAGAATAGTGACCTCAACGTTTCGAACAATTCTCATGAGAACTCGAAACGTTCAAACCACACTGGCTATTTTTATCGTAGCCAACAATTCTCTGAAAGGAGTTGTAAACATGGTTGTAGGCTACCCCTAATTTTGAAAACTAATTTACCATCATAAAGGTTATGTTTTCACCGCAATGGAAAAATCTTCTCGGAAAAAGTGTCCATGCCCAAACATACCATTGTGATACCCTAATAATTATGTTCATATTGACTGCTTTTTACAGCGCAAACAACTTTGAAGAAAAATTACTTATCCTTGCTTTGTAGACGAAGAGTCTATGCGAGAAGTTAGCCGACTTAATATCAGACATGGTCATCCTTTGGTCAGAGAAGTGTAAACCCGGGTGGTGTTTCTCGGACTCCGTATACGTTTCTTAAAGGCACTGGTCACATTGGTAATTACTATTACCAACATTTTAAAAACTAGCATACAAACTTACTTGGTGACGCGCAAAGGAGAGATGTTGATAGCACTGATGTATTTCCTACCACTTAAGTTTTTGTTGCTATTGATTTTCAGAGTCATTACTATAAACATAAATTATCCATTTTTTAAAGAAGTTCTTTGAAACTGGCCTGGTTGGACACGACAGGTTTACAGTGTAACAACCAGTTAGTTTGTATAGCATATTCAAAACGGTATGTTACTCTCACTTTGTATGAGTAATACACAAGGGATTTGGATGTTGGGAGTCCCTTAAAGAGCCAATAAAGGATGATCTCAATAATGTCAACCATTACCTTTTTATGGCCAAATAGACATCGCAGATACCCGTTAATAACCATTTTACTCTCACAATTTGCATTTAGTAATAAATAACTCGAGTCAAAAATGCACCCGGCCGCGCGGCTTTTTCAGCCGAGAGTCAAAAACGGCTTATCTATTATAATGACCCTGGACGCCAGTGACGAATTTCCCCTATTGGTTTTGACAACAGTTCTCCAGCTATGGCATTTCCACACCAAATAGCCGCCACTGACGTCACGATTCCTTTTTCGCGCGGGTTTGTTTGACCACACGTTTTTCAGAAACTTGGCTTGGAGCGTTCTGGAGAAAAACCCATGCTTACCATGTTTAACGTGAGGTAAGAGACTCGTTATATTTTTTATGTTTCCTGGATGGACTGCAGCCTGAGAAAACTGTAATATCTATATATTTGAGATCATCCTTTATTGGCTGTTTAAAGACTCCCAAAATCCAAATCCCTTGTGTGTATCTCAGAAGACTAGAGACATCTAATACAGACGTCCACTGACAGAAATTATACTATATTAACACATATTTGCGCGCCATTCCTAAAGAAGTTGCTCTGGGTATCTCTTCCAAAACAAATAAAATGTGATGCACTTTGAAACAATCTGGTTCTATGGCTGTCACAGGATTCAGAATAATAATATAAGTAAAAAGGCCATATTTTAATCCATGCCAATCCAGCTGCAGCAACATTATAATAGATTTATATAGACACCACGTTCCCAATGACTAATATAGATTGATAAAGATATTACACTGGGCCCTAAAAACAACCGGTTTACTGCGTTAAAACCTGCAGGGGCTTTAAAGACAGTGGACACTGTTGGTAATTGTCAAAGACCAGTCTTCTCACTTGGTGTATCTCAACATATGCATAAAATAACAAACCTGTGAACATTTGAGCTCATTTACTAGTCGAAGTTGTAAGATAATAGTGAAAGAAAAAACACCATTGTCACACGAAGTTGTGTGCTTTTAGATGGTTGATTTCGAGACCTCAAATTCTAAATCTGAGGTCTCGAAATCAAATTCGTGGAAAATTACTGCTTTCTCGAAAACTGCGTTACTTCAGAGGGAGCCGTTTCTCACAATGTGTTATACTATTAACCTCCCCCCATTACTCTTCACCAAGTAAGGTTTTATGCTAATAATTATTACCAATAGTGTCCACTGCCTTTAAACAGTACGACGGCACATTACTCCCCCCTTTTGTACTGAAGTGAAAATGCACATTACGGATGTAAAATTCTGGGAAATACAAAGCTTAAATGTGTGTATCTAAGAAGACTGTGGAGACATCTTCTGGACGGTCGAGAGCAGAAATTATACTCTAATAACACACATTAGACAGATGTATTTTATTTTTGGTAAGACATTCCCAAGAAACTGCCTCATGTATCTTCTAAAACAAATAAGATGCGATACACTTTGAAGCAATCTGTCTCTATGGCTTTCTTCTAATAACAGGGTAAGGTAGAATTTGTCTTCTTTAAAGGCAGTGGACACTATTGGTAATTGTCAAAGACTAGCCTTCACAGTTGGTGTATCTCAACATATGCATAAAATAACAAACCTGTGAAATTTTAGCTCAATCGGTCATCAAAGTTGCGAGATAATAATGAAAGAAGAAAACACCCTTGTCACACGAAGTTGTGTGCGTTTAGATGGTTGATTACGATACCTCAAGTTCTAAACTTGAGGTCTCGAAATCAAATTCGTGGAAAATTACTTCTTTCTCCAAAATTATGGCACTTCAGATGGAGCTGTTTCTCACAATGTTTTATACCACCAACTTCTCCCCATTACTTGTCACCAAGAAAGGTTTTATGCTAATAATTATTTTGAGTAATTACCAATAGTGTCCACTGCCTTTAAACAGAACAAAAACACTAGTCTCTGCCAATGCAGCTGCATCTACATTGCACTATATTTATAGTGACACCAAGTTCCATACGACTAACAGATCCATCTATACGTTTTTTTTGTTATACAAATATTATAAAATACAACCACCTGCCTTTAAAATGACATGTGACATTGTTGTCCAGGAAAGCTCAAAACAATTGGATAATGTTGACATTAATTTTGTATATATATATATATTAAACTATAGACTATATTTTATATAGTTAACGCAATCAAAGGGAGAATGCTACAGGGCAACGCAATATAGGATTTATTTGCCGTACAGAAAATGTGATGCATTTTCAAGTGTGTTCACTTGTCACTGTACTTTAGTTAACGATTCATAATAAAACTGTCACAATTTAAAGTCTATGGTCTACACAAATATCAATGTTCTCATGTATATGTTTTTGCCATATATCTCTGCAGATTGTTTGACTTTGTTAGATTGTAAAATATGGTATTTTGAAGGTTCCTGTTTTAAAGGGATGGTACACGTTTGGTTATTACTCAAAACAAATATTAACTTAAAAACTGACTCGGTAAGGAGCATTGGAGAGCTGTTGATAGTATAAAACATTGAGGGACACGACTCCCTCTGAAGTAACGTAGTTTTTGAGAAAGAGGTGATTTCTCCCTTGAATAATATAAGACTTCTAGCTAGAAGTCTTTTATTTTTATCTGAAAGCAAACAAATTCGTCCAACAAGGGTGTTTTTTCTGTCGTCATTTTCTCGCAACTTCAATGACCAATTGAGCCCAAACTTTCACAGGCTTGTTATTTTATGGCTATGATTGGATACACCAAGTGAGAAGACTGTTCTTACCAATTCGATTTAAACATTTGATCTATACATTTGAGGCCTACTCTGTACAAATAAAAATAAGAATAGTACAAATGGTACAGTGATCCAGTGACACAATTTCCTCAAACAATGACATATATTGGGAACAATTGTGTCCACACAATGAAAACGTAGATTGAATCACCAAATGCCACATCGCTTTTATTAAGTTGAAGTACTGTGTTTTTCTAAACTCGACCCTTGGTCAACGAGTACCATTTTATTAACGAATGAACTTGTTATATATTACGTGATAGTTTCGCGATGTCCGTGTTATCCACATACAAGCTTGGGGTCTAGCGCGGCTCTATGGCAAAACCCTCTTACTCGAAAAAAAAAAATTAGAAAACCAAGTAACAGAGATAAGCTGTTTTTGTATAAACGGGATGAAAATTTATAACAAGCATGAAAATTGAATGAAAGTGTGAAAAGAGGCAATATGTAGGACCATTTTATACTAGCATCCAAAAAAAGCACTTATAATAACTTAATTTCTCAAAAATTAAATTTCTTAAATATTCGAGTTTGGCTAGATGGGCCGACAAGTTATGACGGGAAGCCTGCTCCTACATACGGACGGTCTTTGGCGCGAAATCTCAGCGCGTAGATTTTCTTGTTGAAAGTTAGATTATAGTTCGTATATGCAGAGGCCTTCTGTAGGTAATTTATTGTTATAGTGTGTGGTAAAAGTAAACTTATATTTCGGATGAAAAAGAAATAAACAGAATATATTTGAAAGAAATTATCTTCCCCAGATAAAATAAACCTTTGTTTGATAACTTTGGATAGGAGAAATGTTGACAATGAAACAAACAAATAATAATCCTTCATATTATTATTGTTTGTATACGATTCTGGGTTAACCCTTTTGCTGTTTTCTAAACTCTGAAGAGATGAGTTTAGTTATTATCTAAAAGGGTTAACTTATTTTCAATCTAATTATTACCCGAAAGCTGGGCAATTGGTATATCATAGGGGAATACCAAATCAGTGCGTTATTCACTTTCCTCTAAGCAAGAATACCAGGCGTGTACTAAGGTTGGATTCCAAACTAGTATTCCAAACTAAGAACCATTAGGGTTCTAACAGACGGCTGTTTCATGTACGGCAACAAAAGCTTCAATATAGACACCCGTCAATGTATTTATCATTTAATCAAGCAATGCTCAATACTTTGTTGTAAATCTGCCGAAGTCAGTGAGTGATAACCATCAATGTGGGTTAAAAGGATGATGTACTTCCAGAGGGTGGGCCTTTATATGACAGACTGTACATAAAGCGTCATTTCAGAGATGTGGGTATGAAGTTAAACGTGGAGGCGTTTCCGAAATAATTTCATAAAGATATCACTTATGATAACCTATTTGTTCAGTGTCCAACGAGGAAGGCAGAATATGAACGGCTTATGACATTTCCACGTGTTATTATATGATTTTTGTTAGATTTAGTCATTGATATCTCTCTTTTTCGACAGCGGGCTGGGTTTTTTTACACTCCAATAACTGCCAGGTCAGAACTGACCCGGATCCAGGTCACGTGAGGCATGACCCGTTATGGGTCAGTATGTCCCATTGCTGGGTCAGTATGACTTGGATACTGTGTAACACGGAAATAGGTAAAACTAATGCAGAATCTGAGTCGACATCCCATGTTTGACCAGTTTGTGGGTCAGCCTGACCAGGGAATGGGTCAGGCTCCCTTGAACACCGACTCAGGATCAATTCTGACCCGACTGGATAAACACTTACCATTGTGATAGGACAGAGTTTATTCATCGATACGATATAGTTTGGCTTATAATGAAAACCCGGTTCTTGTGTAGGTGCTGTCTTTTTTCTTTCATTTTCCATCGTTACAACATGTGATTAACGACTATCCACGCTCAAGAACAAAAATTCAAGCAAGGCATTATAGTAAAACTGATCTGTTTTGTGCAACAACAACAAAACCATTTTCAAGTTGACAGTTTACCGATAATGAAATGCATATAAGTACCAATCCGCCAGAGAAGTACCGTCTAAAATTAATATCAAAGTCAAGAACACATAATATTGAAGGCTACGCGTTGGCTAATTACAGACACTACATAGGAGAAACGTTCCTAATTTTCGTAACAAAACAGCGGCCATTATTAAATGTTTCATTGAACGGGCCCATTATAATATTATGACATTTTTAGAGGTCTGTTGATCGTTGGGTTTATTGAAAGCGATATTGGTGTAGACATTGTCTGACACTCGATCAACAAACAATGTTGTATTAACAATTATTTTGAGCAAGTGCTCTTCGAAAAAAAATCTGAACAATAAATAATAGTTGTTGCCAATTAATAGGGTTTAAGCACTGTAGTTTTAACATCAATTTTACGTTATTGCGCTTCTTTAATTCACAAAGGGTCTTTTCGTTGACACAAATTACCATGGTTCGGTGCAATTTTATGGTAGCGATGAATTCTACGGATGTCCTTGAGTGCCATCTAAGAAATCGAGTTACGATCTAAACCAGTAAGTCGAATTGGCGAATTGAATAAACATGTGGTAACTATGTGATGTGGCACTTCTGGGGCTACGTATAATATTTTTCAGTTCGTCAAACGTAATGTGCATTATGTATGAGCGGTTATATTTCGTAAAATATAATATTATAATATATAATGTGTAACCACATTATACTTCCATGAGTTTGTTTTCTCCAGCAATAATACAACAATTGAAATTATTATAAAAAAAATGATGTGAATATATTTTTTTCTCTGGGAATTTTTTCTAAAAATATATTTTTTCATGACACAAAATCATTATAATTTGACTTGTTTTTCTCGCTTTTTTGATACACGCGAGACTAGCACATATGAAATAACCTTGACACAGTTCTAGTCATTCTTGATTAAAGGTCTTCATCAAATGGAGACTTTTCCCCTTCAAAATTATATTAGTTTTGTAAATTTGCATTATGGCACTAACCAAGGAAACAAAACTCAGTGACAAGTGGACAAGGATAGAGACAAGTGGACAGAAATAACAACTATTTTTTGACCTATAAATAGCTATTGTTGGCTGCCAGTGGCGTGTGAATAATACAATAATTAAAGGGCAGTGTATGCGGTTATTTATGTTAATATCTGCATAACCCGTTATTAACCACAGTGGATTTAAATTGATTATTAAGAGAGGAATTATTCATACTCTGTTAGTTTTCGAGCGATGGTTTTCTTTATAAAATCATGACAACCAAGCCACTCGTGATCCCGTTGCAAACAGTGGTGTATACATATGTGCATATTTGTATATCATATACTATTTAACTCCTAACTAACTCTGATTACCACTTCTAGAATAGTAGGCCAATAATATGTAATAGCAGAATAGTAGCATTGGTGTAGCTAGAGGGCCGGAGCTGTAGTTTGCACCCCAACCCCCTCCCCGATCAATTGCCCCCCCCCCGGATAAAACAGGAATACTAAATGTTTGTACAAGAATGACATTTTATGAATGACAATCCATGACATTGGCGACCCCACCCTATCCTCCAAAATTTAAAAACATTGTGTGGACGTGTATACGTCCACATAGTGTTTTTGGTACCTGTGAACCACTTCTGTTCTCATGTCCACATTTCATATGCAGCGTTACAAAACGCGCTCCTATTATGCGTTTGTTTGGCACAGCAGAGTAAAGTTACAAGCTTAAAGTACTGATTTTGGGGGTTGAGCAAAGAATTGACCAGAGTGAGATTCGAACCAACGACCTCCGGAAACGTGCCGGCGTTCTACCAACTGAGCTATCTAGCCCTATATTGGAGGTGTCCCTGCTTAAAATACTGTGAAAATTATGAAAAATGTGTCTGGTTCCCAGCTTTGCTTGAGCAAGATATAAGTATCATACATAAAAACAGATTCAACTAAAATGTTTGGATAAACAGCTTTACAAATTGGTGGCTAGTGGCTCGTCTGCCGGATTTATTTGTCTACTCCTGTCTCCCTGGGTGTGTTTATTTATAGGCCTAAATACTTGATTGTCAATGCTTTAGAATATGCACGTCAAGGAACTCCAAAAGAGATGGCTCAGATAATTCTAGCGTGATTACGTTAGGGAATTTTGACACAGAGTTCCCCCCTGTATGCTTCCGGTCATCCGAACCAGGAGAAAAAAATACATTTCCATCCAGTTAAGATGTCAATAAAAACGCACAATTCAACCACCATGTGACAATTTGTTATATAATTAAGTTGTCAGGTTTGAGGGAGAAGAGCAAAAAACTCGCCCAGTGTCATGGATTGTGTGTGTTTGCGTGTAATGTTAGCGGCAATCTAAGTCTTGAGTGAGCAGTGAGTATTTTGGACGTTTCTGTGAGTGGTTGTTACTTGTATTCGTTTTGCAATAGTTAAGTAGGATTCGAAACTTTGCATGGTGGAAATACGACATAGAAAGGTTTTCGGTAACACCAGGTAATGACTATCTCTAATGAGTTAGGGTGGTTCTGAAAAGAATCGTTGGTTTCAACTCGACGTTTCAATTAGTATGCTCTGAGAAGACGATCTGGAGAAGACGATCAGAGCATACTGATTGAAACGTCGCGTTGAAATCGACCGTTTTTTTTCAGAACCACCTCAACTCATTCGAGATATAACATGGTGTTACCGCAAACCTTTCTATAACAAATAGTTAATGGCCTGAAGTTTCGACCCTAGCAAAGACTTTCTTAGAGCACCTTTTTGTTTGGTTATTTAGCTTTCAAAAACGATTGCAGCAGCATACTTCATTTTCCCGTTAATGATTTGTTTTAAATAATTGAGAATTGTTCTATGAGTGGTTTGTTACTTGTATGAGTAGTATAATAATTGAGAACTGCGAATGAAACAAACTGCTTTAATCCAAAACCTTCGCCATGTCTACTTTTTGAAGGACAAAAACACACATTGTCCATCACAGATTTACATTAAACTAACACAGTTTGAAGATAATGACGGTAGAATGGTTCCCTGGAAATAGCACTTGCTGAGGTGTTGTAGTTTTTGAGAAATGAGTATAACAATGTCTTGAAAATAATTTTCGTCTCAGTGATCATGAGACTAAACATCATTTTAGCATGTAAAAACGTATTTTCTTGACATTGTGTACCCATTTTTAAAAAACTACAGCACCTCATCAGCATCTAAAAGTTTAAGGTACGCTTTCTACTATCATTTCTTCAACGGTGTAAGTTTGATGTAAAATTGTGGACATCGTGTTTTGTGTAAGAAAGAGTACCCAAATCCTTTAAGTTGCACTAATTATTTTCTGCAAAACGCAAAGGTTGTAGATAATGTGGTAACTTCGTATGGTCTGTACCCCCTTGTTTGTTGTGTTTTGTTTTGAGTTTTTTGCTTTTGTTTGTGTTCAATTTTTGTGGTCACCAGTGCCCAATTTCATGCCTCTGCTTACCTCTAAATTATGTGCTTACAGCCCATTTGCCCTACACCTATGCTAAGCGCATAGTTCCTCAGTGAGCAGAGTCATGAGTTGTGGCCATCCTTTTTGTGTAATCGAACCGACTGACTGAACAGGCGACAACCTTGAACTTATCTTCTTTCATTATACATGCTGCATTGTTTTTCACCCCTGTTAAGTTTCGACTAAAGATAAATTAGCGGCTTATTCGATGGCATACACTAAAGAGACAGTTTCAGAAGGTCTGGCACTAAGCTTTCACATAGTAAATAAGCTTGCAGTATGCTGCAACGCTTCAATCCCCTAATTAAAAAAAAGTGTGTTGTCAGTAATAATACTATACTGATATCATTAAGTTGTTATTATGGTGATTGTTTTGTTAAGGAAATGAACCATGCCTTTATTATTCTTTGCTATTGGCAACATATGCGTTGATCCCAAGCAGATGTTTTACTTCAAAGTCAGTTTGCTCAAAGGGCAAAGTCACTATAGACACTAGACAGTTATGTATTTATTGTCAGATACTTAATATCAGTGTTTGGTCATAAAATGAACTTGTTTCCGGAACACCTGACTTTGTTTAAAACGAATTCTTATTTTCCTAAGGGTGGGTGTTGGATGTGGGGGGGGGGGGGGGGGGGGGGGGCTCTTCCTAATATTCTTATTTATTTTGTAATTATGACATACTAATGGTGGACCCTAATGAAGAGACCGTAATGGATGCTCAAACGGCAATACTGCTAGACAGTTATTTATTTATTGGCAGACACTTAAAGGTATCTCAACATATGCATAAAATAACAAATTGTGAAATTGACTAAATTGGTTATCGAAGTTGTAATAATGAAAGAAAAACTACCCCTGTTGCACGAATTTGTGTGCTTTCAAATGCCTATAAAAGAGCTGTAGCTTGAAGTATTTTAAATTTTGAGCAAGAATTTACTTCTTTCTCAAAAACTATGTTACTTATAACAGGGGGGCCCTTTCGCACAATGCTTTATACTATCAACAGCTCTCCATTGCTCGTTACAAAGTAAGTTCTGATGGTAACAAATTATTATTTTGAGTATCAATAGTGTCTAGTGCCTTTAAGAAGGGGGGGGGGTTCCTACTTCTTATTCCCACTCAGTTTGACACAATACTATTATAGTGGACCCTAACGCAAGGTTCATCTTGTGCATGAAGGGCTGATCACAACGTGGATCCAGGGCAGGTGTAGACCCAGAGACAGGCAGAGTGTCCTCAGCCATGGAACGGATCCTTCGGGTGGGGTGGGGGTGGGGGGGGGGCGTTGCTAGACTGTTTCCTACCTACGTCATTGGTTGTTCTCATTGAGAAAGTAAGCCCGTAATGATATACCTTAGAGCGCTACAAAGGCAGAGCGAAGGGACTTGCCAAAAGAGGTATAATATTACAATTTACAAACCACAACGTCAGTCAATGCAGAGGCCAGTTGACGTTTCACCTGAGTTCATTATACTGTGTTCAACGAATACGCTCATGGTGTGACTTAAGCTGGGCATTTATTTCAAGCAATTTTTGGTGTGTGGTTTACATGGAATTATGATAATTTTATGTACGCAAACTAACACACAGCTGAGTAATTTCATTTCCAATTTGAAACCGATGAGTTGTTGAGCGATGAACATTAGTATTTTTATGTTTGATATCTTTACATTGGTATCTGCTAAGTATTTTGTACCTTATTATTGTCTGTAAAATAAGTCTTAATTCGGCATAATGTGGATGCTATATGACGTTTTATTACTGTTATTATTAACAAACCTTTTCAATTTTCACACTCAATATCGATTTAAATCTACTCCATTTTCAGAAATGCTACCAACTTCTCAAAAAAGTAAAATAATCTCCTAAATATTGTTTTCTTTGGAAACTGCGAGCTGGCAGCGTTTTCGGCTTATATTCGATGAGTGTTATGGAAGGTCATGCCTAACAGCCAATTAGGTGCATTATGTCCAACAGACCTTGTCTGACATAATGGTCCATTTCAAGAGTAATGGCGCATAACAGACACGTCTAAAATATTGTACATGTATTCGGTCTGTGCACGCATAGATCTTTGTTGAAAACTGTTTCAATCCACTGTGTATTAAGCAATGGAAACAGTACACTGTCCATGAGAGTGTGTCCCCGACAAAGCACACAAATTCCTCGATTTAATTTACACTCTTAATGATAGATTTGTATATTTTGTTTGCGGTAACACCGTGTGTGTATCTACTTGCCAGGTAGAGTTGGTTCTTAGAGAACTGTCTTGCTTTATTCTACTGCCGCGGAGTAGATAAACGGAGGTTCGGGAGACTTCTCAGTTCTGAAAAGAACTGTCCTACTTTTTAACTATTACCAGGGCGGATGGTGTAGTAAATAGACTGGACTACTACTTAAACTTATAGGAACGTAATTAACTGTACTGCCGCGGAGTCAGTTCTGAATTGGTCTCAACGTTTCGACTAGCTTGCTCTAGTCATCGTCAGGAGACTGCCTCAAATCCTATATAATGATAGATTTGTTGTCAGTAAATCGGAGTGGTTTGTCTTGTATTTTAAACCTTTAATTTCAAAACGTGGAAAGAGCCTCTTTATTGACGGCAAATTTGCCAGGCTGGCTTCCCGTCCGCACTTGAATTCACATCAGCAAGCTCTCTTCTCACCCACGCTGCGATTTCCCGGACAGGTATCCTTTTTTCCCAAACAGAAATTGCTTCAATTTGCGCCTACTACCAATATAAATTGCTTGCAGCCTATCGACCGCGGGCCTTTAAAGAGCTATTAATTCTCTTATTGCACGGTTTGGTCGCTCGCGAGCTGCCATTGCAACCGGGTGAGTGGGTTAATTGCTGGAGCTACAAAACCCACACATCAAGAATGGAAAACCTGGCCAGGGGCAATGCTATAGTCAAGCACAGGCAGTTAGGCTCAACCTTGATGAAGCTCATGGCTCTGAAAACAAATGGTACCACCTTATAAGTGGATTTAATGCTATCAAGTAGGTAAGGTTGGACACAGTCATTTTGTACAGGTTTGGGGCTGTTAGGAGCAGTGCGTAATGTAGTGTAGGAAGTGGATGCTATCTCAGGTCACCAATCAAAGACGTGTTGTTTTTCGTTCCCTCGAAATTTTGTTATGTTTCCTCGAGAATGTTATTTGAAGAGAGTAGAAAAACAGAGCCCACTTTACGGGCTCCGTGAAGATGTCTAGCCAGGTATAAACAAACTTAACAAAGGGGAGGTGAATTTGTTTAAGACGCCTTTTTAAATAATTATCTACAAAATTGTTTTAGAATTGTTTACTATTAAATCACGATTTGGTTTATCTATCCTCTGCACAACGCATCCGACCTGGACAATACTGTTCACAAGAATCCATTCAAAGCTCTACAGAGCCCGTAAAGATATATAAAGGTGTTGTGTTTGGGTCCCTCGAAACATTGTTTCGTTGCCTCAAAATAAGATTGCGAGGGGACGACACCATTCTTTCGAGAAAACAAACAAACAGACGGGCTTCGTAGAGATATCCGGATATTTCAACAAACAAAACTTAATAGAACAAAGACAAACTGGAGGTGAATCGGTGTGGGAGGTTTTTAAAATTATTATTCATATTATAGGGACATGGTGTTGTTTTTCGGCCCCTCGAAATTATGTTTCGTGTCCTCAAAATATTCTTGCGAGGGAACGACTCTGTATTATTATTGTTGCGAGAAAACGTATAAAAAAAAACTGATGACAGGCGTCGTGGATTCGTTAAAATATCAGGACAGTAATAGCAGCTTTAAAAAAAAAAAAAAAATCAAGGGCTAAATGTGTTTGGGAGGTTCTAGATTTTTACTAAAATATTCGATTTATCTTTCCCTTGCACAACGCATCTGGAAAAGACGTACATCAGAAAATAATCTCCGTAATGTTCAGATAACAAACCCATGATCAAACTAACGAACTGAATTTTCACTAATTAGGAAACAAACTAAAAATAGAAACATAATTCATGTTAATGAAGGCTTATTTGTTCATTCCATTCGATAAACCCTGGGGAATTTGTTTGATGGACGCTAATGAACAATTGTTTGTAATTGGCCTCATCAGAAATACCATTCTTTGATTAATCATCAAAGCATCTCTACACGCGTGCATTTCACAAGCCTTGAACTTAATGTGTTAACTTGCGAAAAAAGCGGCAGAAAGCTCTATCTGGCTTTGAATATGAACATCATTATGTTAGTTATGATGTACTGTTATGTTTTGCATGGCGTAAGGAACTCCATGGTTTCTGTTTATCGTGTTCTTTGGGAATCTGTATGCACAGAACATGGATGACACACTGTAAAAACAGTGTTTAGAATGACAACACTTGTCTCAGCTTAAGTTTTGTACCAAAGTGTACACTCCTATTAAAAACATGTTTAGACTGTGTGTGTGTTTGACTGTACATTAATTTGAGCAGGTGTCACAACGATAAGCATGTTTATCATTTAAAGACCCTGGACACTATTGGTAATTGTCAAAGACCAGGCTTCTCACTTGATGTTTCTCAACATAAGCATAAAATAACAAACCTGTGAAAATTTGAGCTCAATCGGTCGTCGAAGTTGCGAGATAATAATGAAAGAAAAAACACCCTTTTCACACGAAGTTGTGTGCTTTCAGATGCTTGATTTCGAGACCTCAAACGTTTTATATAAAGATATTTTTTATATTAATACAATTAATTTTTTTAATGTGTATGTAGTTGCTGGGCACCTCTGAAAAACAGTGTTTCATGAGAGGTTTCCCCAGGGTAAGAAATGAATAAATAAAAAAAAATACTAAATCTAAGGTCTCGAAATCAAATTCGTGGAAAATTACTTCTTTCTCGAAAACTATGTCACTTCAGATGGAGCTGTTTTTCAAAATGTTTTATACTATCAACCTCTCCACATTAATCATAATCAAGAAAGGTGTTATGATAACAATTATTTTGAGTTATGACCAAAAGTGTCCACTGCCTTCAAGGCTGTTTAAAAATTGGGTACAATAAAATTAAGTATGATCGAGATAAACATTTTCATTACAGATGGATTACAGTAAGAGTAATTTATCTACCGTTGTGAAACAGAATCCCATCAGTCATAATTCAAACTGTGTTGTCACAATAATCTAATCAAATTTTACAAACCCTCCTAAAATTGCACATACGAGTTAAAGGGGAGGTATTCGTTCGATAATCACTCAATTAATGTTAATGCAAACTATTGGTTAAAAGCCTACATCAGTTTTCGATAGTATAAAGCATTTTGAGAAACATTTAACTTCGAAGCTATGTGGTTATGTACAAAAAATATCTGTTCCAAATTGTAGTCTGAAAAACGAGACGGCTGTAACGCTTCTCAGATAATGTTTTCCTGGGGGGGGGGCATTCTCCCTGTGTGGACATAATTATTCGCTCCAGTTTTTCGGCAGTATCTCAAAAACGCTTCCACCTTTTGAAATTAAATGTTCACGCATGAGTTTGATTGTAAACGCCTACATTAATATAGGACTTCATTAATCGAAAAAGGCAAAACAAGATTTTGCCTTTAAGCCAAGAACAATGCAAGCATGTCAAATTCCTTGCGTAGGTGGGTTGTTTCTCTTCCGATGTCTCTAAACGGTAGCGTTGCAAAACAAATAACAAAGCAAGTGACGTCTGAAACTGCAGGTCATCTTGAATTAGAAAAAAAATAAAGAAGCAATTACCTTCAATACCTTGGCCGTTTTCTCGTAATATGATATACCGTAGTGACGACTGTTGCATGTATGCGAACTGGAAAGAAGGAAAGAATAAGACTTTTGTTTAGTTTTGTAAAGGTTTGTGCGAGAATGTTTAAAATAAAACGAAGTAACTAATGCTATGATTCCAGTGACAACAGGGGCTTTTGAAGGCATAGAATAGTTTGGTTTTTGGAACCGCTCGTTAGTGTTACAGACAGTGGACACTATTGGTAATTGTCAAAGACCAGTCTTCACAGTTGGTGTATCTCAACATTTGCATAAAATAACAAACCTGTAAAAAAATTGAGCTCAATTGGTCGTTGAAGTTGCGAGATAACAATGAAAGAAAAGGCATCCTTGTCACCCGAAGTTGTGTGCGTTTAGATTGATTTCGAGACCTCAAGTTCTTAATCTGAGGTCTCGAAATTAAATTTGTGGAAAATTACTTCTTTCTCGAAAATTATGGCACTTCAGAGGGAGCCGTTTCTCACGATGTTTTATACCATCATCTTCTCCACACTACTCGTCACCAAGTCAGGTTTTATGCTAATAATTATTTTGAGTAATGCCCAATAGTGGTCACTTGTTTAAGATATCGCCTGAAATTTTGAGGTGCGGTAGCGCCCAGCACGCAAGAGGAATAATCCGTAATTGGAATACCAAATAATGAGAACTATTCATGCAGAAACGTCTCCCAGATTGAAATAATTTGTAATTTGTAATCCCTCTCTGTATTAAAACCACCTTCCTTTGAAGGGAACTGTGTAATGTATTGATGTTGGGACTTGCACAAGTCTATTGGTTGTTAAGTGACGTCACGAAACACGCACAGGGCGCCGCCATGTTTAGCTCATGGTAACATGACAGTAACACGGAATGTTGTTAAGCTCACACTAATGCTTTGAAGTTCAGAGTTACAAATGCGATCGAGTGTTCTAAGTACTTATAAATATTGGGAGTAGTCTAGACAAACTGCTTCTCAAAATTCAACCAAGCAAGTTGTTTTGGTCATTTAATGTTTGGAGAAATTACCAAAACAGGCTACACTCCCTTTAAAATAAATATGTACACTCTGAAACCTCCCGGTCTATCCCGGGTCCCAGTGGGCTTAATCAAATGTCTGGGTCAGGCTGAGCCAGTAATTGGTCAAAAGATGGAGCTCAGAGTCTGGGTTCAGTTTGACCCATTTCTGGGTTCATTTTGACCCCGGTCCCGGGTTTACATTGACCCAGAAATGAGTCAAGCTCCCCGGGGTTCAATTCTAACCCGGGGGTGTACTTCAGTTTAGCCAGCCTAATTTGCCAATGACAGCCCTAAAGCAGTTTTCACTTAATGGGCCTAAAATGTTTCCCCCAACAACACACTATGATCGTACATAATTGTTCATGAGAAAAAGGGTTAAATAGCTTGGAGTCTCTATTTTCTTATTTATTCATTCACTTATTTTATAATTCCCCCCAAACACTACTAAAATGATGACATTACTAGAATTGTCATAAATATGTATGTATATCGATATTTGACCCCCCTCCTTCCCCTTAAGCCCAGCACAATTTAGTCCGAGGAGCACAGGTCTCGTTAAAGCTGACTTCATATTATTGTTTTCGTCCAATCCTACTTTCATCTTGCCGTCTCTAGGGTTCTACCTCTTCTTTACTTTTCATTTCCGTCTTTCATGGATAAATCAACATTCTCTGTTCTTGTGTGTGAACTGGGGCTACCTTCTCTCATACGTAAATATGCAGAGACCTTGTTCTGTCATGTGTTTAAAAAAAACACTGAATTATCTTTCATTACTGCTACGAAATAAATTGTTCCCTTCCTTCGGAGTAACGTTTGACTCTTCTGTTATGCATGGTTGTGAACTGCAGGGCTGTATATACCTCCTCTCATACGTAAATATGCCCATGTTTAGGACAAACACTGAAACATCTCTCAATACTACTACTTCGAAATAATTTGTCCCCTTCCCTTGTGAGGTAACGTTTGATTCTACTGCAATGCATGTTTGTGAACTGAGTTACCTATTCTCTCATATTATGCACATACCTTGTTCTCTGCCATGTGTAAAAAAAACAAAAAAACACTGACATATCTTTCCACACTACTTGGGTATTGAGTTTAAAGCAATCGCACAACATCGGTAAACAGTGTTGTCCAAAGGCCCCAGTTCGTGTATCACAACTGTTCTATAAAATAACAAACCTGTGAAAAGTTAGGCTCAATTGGTTATCGGAGTCGGAATAACGACGGGAAAACCCACCCTTGTTTCCGCACGTTTCGCCTTGTCATGACATGTTTTTAAAATAAATCCGTTATTCTCGATATCGGGAATTGATAAATGTTTCAATGTTTTCACAAAAAGTAAAGAATTTCATGGAATATTATTTCAAGAGAAGTCTTTCACCCTTACCTTTTGTAAACCCTGCAAGTTATTTGTAACTCTGTAAACTTTTAATTTTTGTTCTGTTCAGAAAGTGTCCAATGGCTTTAAGTTGAAACTCTATTCTGTGTGCGCATGACTAGGTCGTTGCTGCAGTTTGCATAGATTTTACACAATTCCTGTTGAATTGGAGCTGCTGGTAAACGGAGTTTATGGACAAAGAGGGGGGGGGGGGGTTCTCAAAGTATTTGTTTTGAAAAAGGATACATCAGTTTCGAAGAAAAACATTTATTTCTGGATTTTGATTTATTTGTTTAAAACGTACTCATGTTTTTTTTTTTCTCGTTTTTTCCCCCCACTTTACGCCATTGTGTTTTGTGTGTGTATGAATTTGCAATTAACGACTTTAGAGCACAGAGCCGACATTCTATTGACTGTGTCAGGTCAGATGGATGAACAGTGGGGAAAACACAAATATTGGTAATATAAACATGCTATTTACACGTATGATATAATTAATTGTTTGTTTTGTGTCTGAAAGGAGTGGTACATAATTATGAAATCAAGTAGACATCGAGGACGGTCGACACACTTTGGATTTAAGGTCGAGTCTACAATCCCGGCCAAAATGCTTGGGCCATCCTTTCCTGATACAACAGTTCCCTGTGCACTTCCCATTCACATTCACATTCAAGATATTTGCACCCCCCGCCCCCGCTCAATGTTGATTGTAATTCGGAAGACAGTCGGCAAATGGAACCAACATTGAAAGGGGGCAGGGGGGCCCAACGAGATATGGCCGGGATTGTCTGAGTTAATTTCGTAATTTTTTTCCTGTTTTAAATTAGGAGCAACATTGAAAGGGGGCAGGGGGGGGGGGGGGCCCAACGAGATATGGCCGGGATTGTAGTCACAACTGGTCATGAATAAGACTCTATATCTAGCATATTTTAGTATAGGGTTGGCTAAGTTTAGGATGTTATTTTGGCTGGGCTTCTGTTTACACCAATTAAATCATTAGTGATTGCTCGAGTGCATAGATAGTTCTTTGTTGGTTAAAACAATATAGCTCGCTCAGTGGTGAGATCCTTGGTTCAAACACGAACCATATATAACTAAAAAAGAAGCCTCGTAATGAACGAGTAAAATAAACTGTTCATTTAATTTCACACATTAAAAGTAGTAGGAAACATCATACCGGGACCTACCGGCATTGTGTTGGTACAATACAATACAATACAATACAATGGGTTTTTATACAGCGCCATTTCATTTAGACCACATCGCATCAGTTGTGTAGATTAGTAAGCTGGTAAGTTTACATTTTATAAACTGTTTTTCTTTTGTATCCCTTTACTTCGTTCATGTCCTACATTGCAAAACAAAATAATGTGAAATTGCCTTAAAAAATGGCGGTATTTTGCTATTTCGCCGAAATTCTGGAGCATTCATGTCAATTGGAGTGCACAATCTAGGAAACGTTTTATTCAGAATTGCTTCCCAGATTTGCATGTTATTATTTAAAACCCCTCTCCTCTAAAACCAGATTTCTTTGAGGGCGATGTTTCGCAATATACATGATCAACAACTGCATCTTGCCCAGAAAGATGGATGTTCATTAATTTTTGGAGTAACTACCAGACGAATACCCTTACCCTCCCTTTAAAGGATTTGGGTACCTTTTCAAAATGAGATTTACATTAAACTTACACATTAAGCTTCTCTCCAAATATTACTTACTGAGGTGCTGTAGCTTTTTTTTTTTTTTGAGAAATGAGTAAAACAATGTCATGAAAATACGTTTGTAAATGCTTAAAATAATTTTCGTCTCATGATGAGACGAACATTATTTTCATGACCTTATTTTACTCATTTCCCCCAAACTACAGCACCTCAGCACGTAGTATTTTCAGGGAAGCTTTCTACTATCATTATCTTCAAACTGTGTAAGTGTAGTGTAAATCTGTGGTCATTGTGTTATTTGTCCTAAAAAAGTTACAATCACCCTTTAAGTTAAACTCTCGTTGCATGTGTATACCGGTATAGTGTGTGTACATGATAGCATACCGAGGAAGACACTGCACAATATTATAGATCCGTATGACCCAAATCAATAGTTGATTTCCACTGATTTTCAACCATGAACTCATTTGGGGCGGGGGGGGGGGGGGTCGGTTGGAATGGTCGACATGGAGGAAGAGACGATCTGAAAACTTCTTCTCATTTAACGAATTGCGAGCAGTATGAAGAGTAACCTCCCCACGTTTACAGTGCTAATGGACATGCAGAATTTACACCAACCTTGAATTCCTACGTGGAGTATTTTTTTCATGAATTAGCTCTGTTTTAGTCCCTTTCACACGCGTCGTCCCTCCCCCTCCCCTTTCAAGACCATGACTAAACAAAATATTCGTCAATCTTTGGGAAAGTGGGTTAATAGGGTAATTATTTGTTGGTGTGCCCCCCCCCCCCCCAAATCAAGATCAAGATGACAAAAAGATGCGTCAATATGAGGAAACTGGGTTAATAGAGTAATTTTGTTTCTTGTATGAGTTTGTATAGCTTTAGACCACTTAATACCATAATGTGAGGTGTGTTAAAGATTTCGAATTCACTCTCTTGGAAGATTGTGCTTGTTAGTGGTCGAAAACTACGTTTATTAAAGAGACCAGTGTAAATATAACGACACGCAGATAATGCCTTTAAGATGCGCAACTATAGTGTAGGCCTTCTCTCTTAAAGGGGGTAGGGGTCTGTGACTGGCCCTGTGTGTTGCTGACCAACTTGATCAAGAGTGGTACCTTTTCGGTCTTATAATCATTTTTAAAAACGAAAATGTGCGCTCAGTTTGAGGTTAGACTTCGTCTTACTTTAATTATATGTATTGTGACAGTTAAACCAATACATGTCAAAAACACAAGTCTTGCCTACTAGGGTAGCTCCAACATTCTCGCCATTATGTGTTCATCATGTTTGAAATGTTTTGAGTTGGCTGTCTGAAACGGCAGACAGAATAGCCCAATCTAAAAATCATCAACGTGTTTTAAATAGATCAACCCCCCCCCCCGACTTCGTCTCGGTAAAATTATCAAGAACCAGGCCTCAGCGGGTTTAAACCACTAGTCGAAAACCTCTTCACCGCCTTCGATTCCCTTAGTTATCAATCTTTGTTGAATTGATGAATCTTGGCATTAAAGAGGACAAAACTCCAAAGTCTTCTATCAAAAAAAGCGTACACCTAGTGTTTGTGATTTCACAAAATTTCCATTTATCGGTATTATTGGCCCCAGAAGCAAGGCTCGAGGCTTAAGCTTGTCGTGTGGACAATTTGTTTCACTTTGATTCAACTCAACACTCTGTGGAAACACAACCGGGAAAACATATAATATCAATTGAATTCAATTTCTTTGTGGTGGATGGGAACAATGTGAGTAGATCGTGCTTTTTGCTGCTATTTTCTTGACAAAACTCTTTATAGTAGTCGTTATTATTTATGACAATTTATACTGAGACCTGCGATTGTTACTAAGTTGATTGTTGTCAAGAACCATCATGATTAATGCGTAGTGGCTGAAATTGTGCCCCCGGGCCATCTTCTCTTTTTTGCTGTTCTGGTCGGGATTGTCTTCCATGGTTTTGGCATTTATATTGAAGCCCCAGGCAGTTTTTCCCTCTCTCCTTCAATCTATATGGCCAAGCCTATGGATGTCAACGACTGAAGAAGAAAGACACATGGATTATGTTTGCTCATCTCGTGGTTTAAGATGGCTCCCTTGTGACACTGTTTGGAACATGCACTCAAGAGAAATCTTGTGTTTTTTAACACTCAAATAAATCTCTTTAAGGAAATAGTTTAAAATGTATGAATCAATAATGTTTAATTGTGGAAGATAGTTGGAGGACGGAGAATGTCGTTGGTCAGTAACTTGTAAATTGATTAAAGGGTTCTGATACCTTTTGTGGACCAAGTTTTTTGGTCATGATGAATCCCTACTCACTGTGAATGAAGATGTGGTAATATAGTTTACCTGTAGATGTTTCAGCCTCACAAGTTTTCAGTATGTGGGGGGAATCACAGAGCGATGTTTCACGTAAATCAGTTGCACATGATAAATAACAAATAAATAAAACTAAAAAAAAAACTCAGTAAATGAAGTATGAAAGAAAAATCTAAATTTTGTTAAGGTAAAGCCTAAATCGCGGAGCAACTTAAAAGTTGGTTTCGAACTGGACTTCAAAAGCAAATCCTTAAAAAAAAAATACAATTATTGTAAAGATATTTGTTTAAAAGATTGATTTTCAGACCGAGTGGACACAAACATATTCGATCCGCGAAGACCTCGCAATGGAACAGCTATCCTGTCATAATAAAATGACACGCGAGGTCGTTGGTTTGCCGAGAGCTTTTTCTTCCTTCTGGTTGCCTGTAAGTTGTCAAATCAAAATTAAGAGTTGGAAGGGAATCTGGTCTATATGTTGCTTTGACGCTGAAGTTCCGCTGTTCAAGAACCGAGTGCTCAAAAAATAGTCCCTTTTTCTACATTGCAAGTGTGCACTTGAAACACGTGTAAATTGCTCTTCTCGCACTCAAGTTTCACTTTTATTACCTTTTCTTTCAAATGTTACATTGTAAAAAAAAAACCCATCTTCTTCTACTTAGTGAGGCAAGTTTCCCGAATACGACAAATCGCATAAGAGTTTGAGTTTTATCTAAACAAAATGTGATCTAGTACCCTTTGGCGTAAGTTGTAGGACCCGCTGTAAAGATGGAGAATAAAAACTCAATGTATTGATGATTTGAGCCCCGGGCTAGTGTATCACTATACAAATTGTGGGATGGCTGACGAGCCTTCAGTCGGTAGTGACCTTGGGGCACTAAGGGTCTTTGATGAGTGGATAAATCTGTAATGTAGCTTTTAAGGCGATTAAACTTGCCCACGGTTGTCCCCACAACTAACTCTAATACGGGGCCTGAAATTAAATACCGACTGCGAAAAAAAGGATACCTAATGCGGGCATAGACCTCGCGCGCGCGAAAAAGGGGCAACGGATTAAGGGGCAAAGGAAAACAGTGTTTGATCACATTAGGAACGGGCTAATGTACACAAATTCACTTTAAGTGGGCAGTAAGTAACACCGTGTCAACACTGGAGGAGTTGGGATGAGCTTAATTATTATCCGGGCTAGCTGGCCGTGGTAAACTTGATAGACGAAGAAGCTGCGATTCAATCTTTCACTTAAAGGCGCAGTCGTCGATTTCACCAAACTCTTAACCTTAGCATTTATAAAACGAGTTCAGTTCCGTATCCAAAGACTTCAGGACATCTTGAACCCATCCAAAGTGAGGACGGGTTTATCATACTAATTCGAATTAGGATTAATCCTAGTGTTTCGTGAAACCGGCTGCTTGACAGTTTGTACACGTTTGGCATTGCTAGAGACCAGTTTTCTGGTGTATCCCAACTAAATGCATAAAATAACAAACCTGCGAACATTTGGGCTCAATCGATCATCGAAGTTGCAAGAGAACAATAAAAGAAAAACACCCTTTTTGCACAACTTTGTGTGCTTTCAGATGCATAATATTTAATTATCTGAGTGAGAAATTACTTCATTCTCAAATAAATTGTTACTTCAGAGGGAGACGTTTCTCACAATACTATCAACCGCTCTATATTGCTTAATGCCAAGTAAGTTTGTATACATGCGAGCAATGATTATGAGTTAAGTTAATAATATAGTGTCCAGTGTTTTTTTTTTTTCTGTTTCGTAGTCTTTTTTTAATAATATAAATTGCGTTGAGTGTCTTTAAATTCGGAGCAAACTGCGGGAAAAGGCTGGTACCGTCCTTTATTAAAGGCTATAACCTGTGAATGTCAAGGGTTATACGTGATGGCATATACAATGCCATTCTACTCAACCCCTTTCCATTATAAGGTATCATATGATAGTTTGCGGGTATAACGAGTGACTGAAATTTCAAGGATCGCGTTTGATCTTTGGGTCAGGGTCGTATTTAATTAATTCCATAACAATCAATCAAAGCTGAAAAAACAATGGGATTTTCTTTCCATTAATTTTTGTTCGAGTTATTTTTGTTATTAAAACCTCTTTTTCATATAGATTATGATGCATACAAATTTCCTTCATATTAAGCCTTCATCAGAATAGGCAGCCGCAAAGGGATAGCTTCAACATGGTTTTTATTCAATCTGATTTGATACCTTGTCTAGGTTTTTGGAAAGTGTTTCTTCTGCTTTTGTCAGTTGCATTGAGGAATCGGTGATATATAACACACATGTTGTAATTTGTTTTATTATTCTTATTTGTTTATTATGATTTTAATTGCTCGTTGACATATTCTCCGTACATGTTCACGCATAGTATAATTTTCAAATGGAAACAATTTCTTTACACTGATTAGACTCACCATGGGTAAGTAAAGGAAATAAATAATTAAATAAATAGCTCTCACTCAAAGACATGTACATCTGCAATTATATCATCAGGCTGCTTAATTAAAGGGGAGACGTGTAGCCCCTCATTGAGCATGCATTAAAATGGGGACCATTACAAACGGATGTGGATCGTGTGAGAGCTAATAACTAAAAGCATAGAACGGGTTACGGCTAGTTTTCCACGTCACTGTATGCTGAAGTATGACATCAGTAACGTGAACACGTTAGCAACAGCCGTAGCTGGTATAGCCGCCAGTTCGCCAATTTTAGTATTATTAACCTGCATCGTGCATGAATAATAGGAAGGTGTAGCTGCACGTTCTGCACGTTCCGCGTGAACTTGAAAGTGAACGTGAACGTGAGCGTGAACGTGAACGTGAACGTGAACGTCAGCAAAATTTTGTCGGTAGAACCTAACGTTTTCAGCATACGTGAAGTTACCATTTTTCACGTCAGGTACGTACGTGCGCGTAGATATCACACGTGAGCATGCAATAAGCTCAAAGTGGCGACATCACCCAGAAACACCACAACTTTTTACGTTCACGTGTTTGCTTGCGTATTAAACGTGCAGACAAACCTCGCTAATTTCAGCCTTTCAGTATATTGTAGGTTTTTGAAAAGGCCTACTCCTTGCTTCGTTTTCATTCAGCATCTATATCTGGATTAAGCTTTTTGCAAATGACCAGTTGTAACGTATAGGCTAAATCTCTTTTTTTTTTGTTTTTTTTCCCTGTACAAGGATACTCGAGACCGAGTACCAAATACGACATCTCCAACACTGATCAACACATAACAAAATAACCGGGATTAAATTACGGCAAAATATATATAAACAACTTCAGACGTATACAGCAAGTTTAATTCATTCATGAGATGTTTGCTCGTGGAATTATACCAGACCATTGATTAGACTTGCCCCTTATTGCTTCCGTCAAGACGCTGGTGTAACCCCGGGCATTAGTTTCTCTATTTTTGTTTTTTACAATCTTACACCCGTGTCGACAGACCGAAGGGTGGGGCTCGTCAATAACTTCCGTGGATCGGAAGGCATCGGCGTCTTGACGTTGTCTTGAAGACGGTCCCGCTCTGATGCAGCTGATGATGCGATGGGGATACCACGCGGCATGAATACATGAATGCATTAAATCCCCTACTGATGTATTAATTTATTTACGTGTGCTCCCAACATAATACATTAAAAATGCAAACGGATAAGAGCTGATGAATGCACGCGTTAGGACTGAATATATTATTAGTTCTACACGCAAATTGATGTTTAAAAAACAAAATGCAAAAAAATGTGGCCATTAGAGTTTGGACACAACTGCAATCGGGATTAGAATTTGACCAAATTGTTTGGACACCAATCTTCAGCTGTTATAAAAAGGAGAAACACGGCTACTCATCGATGTTTTATTGTTCCAAATGTGTATATTATTTTTTAAGATTTCCCCAATGAAAACGACAGTGACGACCTTAGTTTATATAGTATATTCATTTCGGGTATATTCTTCACAAATTTTGAAGGAACCCTCATATTTTTAAATTGTCCGCGGGCAAACCTCGAAAAAGTAAATCTCAATTCAAGGAATTAAACCATTATTTGATCAAGGTTATCTCCAGGCGATCAAGAGATAAGAAGACTGTTCAATGAAAAAAATACAAAAAAGGGCGGGGGTTCTTAAATACCATGGCCATAGTAAAATGAGGGTGGCGCGCGAAGTATGCCTAACATCACATAGTTAAACGGGGCGTTTCTTGCGCACTCGATGTGACGTAAACGTGTGAATCGTGTGATGTAAACAGAAATGCCGCATTTCGCGAACCATTTACAAACACTAGGTTTGAGGAATTCAAACTATCGCGAAAAAGTAACTTTAACACAATTAAACACAAATTATCAACGAATCAACTCTGACACTTTGCACCGTCATCATTAGAAAGACTTTCTGCAAAAAGAGTTTTTTTATTGCTGTGATGGGATGATCCGTGTCCCGATACTGGTTTTAAAAAAAAGGGTGTATAAATTACGGATCGTTCCACCAAGTTGGGACACACTTTGTGACGTTCGTATGACGTGTGCGATATTATAGTCCTGCCCTATTTTTGCTGCATTTAATCACCGACTATCTTAACAAATGTTTTCTATGGTACATTTTGTACCTTGTAATTAGTGCACGAAGTTAATTTGCACAGTGATGTATTATTTTTAGTAATGGAAAAAAAAGAGGAGAAAAAAGAGAAAATAAAAACTCCAGTTACACGGACACGATGTCCGTGTTACAACTAAACCACTCATTAGTCATAATAATTTCAATTAAAATCCCGTAAAACAATTTACACTTCAACAAACATTTTCACACACAAATGAGAATACTACATGAAATAATTGAGTCAAATAAATGTTTTTTTTTTCCCTAACATGGACAAATCTTGCACAAAAACCACACTGTTTCTCAACTTGGTGGAATGTCCCACATGTACAAGTTGCATTGATATGCGAATAATCAGCTTGATGGAGGCGGTATTCCAAACATTGAGGATGTGATCCAGGGGCAATGTCATTAGACGAACACGACTGCCCATAGCCTATGAATCAGTAAACAGCATAGTGGTGTCACTGCCCGTTTCCCCCCTTGTGAATCCCAACTGCAAATTAACCCAAACTTCATTTGATATTCAGATTCAGACATACAACGTGATTTATCAAACACTGATATGTGAAGAGAGTGATGCGAGACTGAGGCTTCATCATGACTTAAAGGAAAATTGCAGAATTGTTTTTCTTGCTAACCAAACAGTTGCTGGCAGTGTAAGCACTTTATGTAATCTACCCAATTACAAGCTGACAAACGTGTAGAAGTTTGAGATCGATCGCCCATCTGGGTCACGCGAAAATATTGAAAATCGATTCCACATTTTGCATGACATCGATTTAAATTTTTTTTTTTACAAAACGCTCGCTGAGGGATAAACTCTAAACGGGGAAGTAGTTTTATTTATTTCTCATCAGATATTCAATTTGAGACAGAAATATTTAAAGGGATGTTTTCTACTATCGTCATAATTACACCGTGGAAGTTTTATGTAAATCTGTGAGCTTCACGGTTTTTTGTCTCACCAACTCCGTAATGTTCCTTTAAACAGCATACATCATGAAACCTAAGGAATGACTGTGTTCATAATTCAGACTCTAATATCCCAGGAATGTGTTGTGTATAGTACAATGCTCAGTCATGCAGTTCGGATGCACTGTAACTCGACCTGATCAATGATAGAGGTGATCAACCAGTGAACATGAAGCATAAATCAGTAGTCAATGGTTGGAACATTAATGTGGAACTTTGATTGGGTACTCAGGTTTAACTAGACTCTAAAAACAGTGTATAGTTTAATAAACACAAATGTTGTGTCCACGTTCAAATGTTAAATATTATGCTTGTAATTTTGACACTTGGTCAAAGTGTTTGGATGATTCAAACACACACAATAATCTAAACATGTGACTGTTTTTTTGCAGTGTAGATAAGTCAACAAAGAAAACAATCGTCGTATAGGCGTACCTGTGCATATTAGTTGATACACAACCTCACATACTATAGAATTGACCCATGTTAAGATTCCAGGAGCCTGTTTCTTTTTGGGTCAGGCCTACCCGGGTTTAAAAGATTCTGCGTCCGTAAACCCAGTTTATGGGTTATTTTGTCAAAAGACACTGGGTCTTTCTGACCCAGAAGTGGGTCAATCTTCACAGGAGCCTGAACCGGGTCTATACAGACTCGAAGTTTTTTTTAGTGTGAACTTTAATGAAACAGTTCCTCGGCACAGCTACACGGTGATTCGGTGCAACAACTCACCCCGAAACCGAATCGCAGGGTGTCAAAATACACATCTTGCCAGAAGATTAACACTTGCAAATTGTTACCCTGTTTAATATTCACCGTCACACCTTGTGGAAAGCCTGTATTGAGAAAGAAGTTTGCTTCGTAATTAAAGCCCGGGAGGAATATTCCCCTAAAAAGCGAAGGTTCAATAAGGCCAGCAGTTCCGGTTGTTGTAGTAAACACTTAAAGAAATACCGCGACAATACGGGCTTCAAATGTATTCCTCTTTCGTCAATATCAAGACGCGAGAATTACTGCTTTGCAGTCGGACTTAGGCTATATAATGTATCGAATAGTCTAGCATTACGGTAAATGCGTTCTCAAACCCATTGGCTATCCACTATACTATGCGACATAGACCCATCGTTGATGCTTAGCGTTTTGACGTGTTACGTTACACACCCCAAGCCGAGAGTCCCTTGTGATGCCTCCTCACAACTTAGGTTTTTTCCCCCAGTTCATATAAGGTGTCTTCTCCCGGTTTAAGTTTACAGATTAGAGTTTGAAGGGGCGATGTACGGAACATTCCGACGGGGGTCCCGAAACATGCCTCGACACGACTCGATCGAGGGGTATGCAGCGATTTTGTTTTGCAAATTGGTTTTGGTTGAATGTTCATCCACGGGGACAAATGACTGGTTCATGTGGTAATACAGAAGCTTGGAATGCTTAAATTTGGGAGCATCTTTCTGTCACATGAAGCGATATGCAATATAACGAAATAACCTATTTGTAGGACAAAAAACACAATGTCCACAGATTTATACTAAACTTACACAGTTTGAAGTTAATGATAGTAGAAAGCTTCCCTGAAAATATTACGTGCTGAGGTGCTGTAGTTTTTGGGAAATGAGTAAAACATTATCATGAAAATAATTTTGGTCTCATGTGACGGAAATTATTTCAAGCATTTACAAACGTATTTTCATGACATTGTTTTACTAATTTCTCAAAAACTACAGCACCTCAGTAAGTAATATTTGAAGGGAAGCTTTCCACTATCATTGTCTTCAAACCTTGTAAAGTTTAATGTAAATCTATGGGCATTTTGAAAAAGTACCCAAATCCTTTTAAATGTTTTGGGGTACTTTTGTACGACACAAAACACCAAGTCAACAAATTGACATTAAACTTCCACGGTTTTAGGATAATGGTGGTATAAAGCTTCCCTCATAATGTTACTTGCTGAGGTGCGGCAGTGTTTCAAAAACGAGTAAAACCTTTTCACGAAAATTGTTAAGCATGTACAACGGACTTGTGCGACTCTACTGAGCACACTGCTCTATGATGTTCACCTTTTTCCTCAAGAACTTGACGACTAACGACGCTGAAACTTCTAACTGGTAAATTGTATAACACATGTACAACAAAATATGCAATCACTATACCTTCCAAATCCTTAACCATTTAGCATTTTAAGACGGAAAAGGCCTCTATGTCTAATTTCTCAGAATTCGTCTCTGAAGATTCGATCTACACAGATCTGATGTCTTGGATTGTGTTTTTATCTGCAGTGGCTTTCGTTTTACCTAATCTGTCCTAAAATGTATAGAGAAGTTACATACCACGCCCACCAGTCGACTGCCGATCTGTGGCGCGCCATAAGACGCCTGTGGGCTCAGTCATTGAAGTCACACTTGTGCCAAATTGCAAAAAGAAAAGATTGTCTGGCTGCATCTGTAAATCTAATAGACTGCATTATACTCGGACATAAACCTAGAAATGGAAGCAAGTGGTGAGAATTGAAAATAAGTGACTCTCATAACCCAAAGGCCGCAGTTTGCTTCAGAAAGGGCGTGAGTCTGAAACTTGCTGGGGGTGGGGTGGGGGGGTCATCACGAACACAAGTATTGAACATTCTGCACAAACAAAGGATATTGGCTTTTAAAGGCAGTGGACACTATTGGTAATTACTCAAAATAATTATTAGCATAAGACCTTACTTGGTAACGAGTAATGGGGAGAGGTTGATAGTATAAAACATTCTGAGAAACGGCTCCCTCTGAAGTGACATAGTTTTCGAAAAAGAAGTAATTTTCCACGTATTTGATTTCGAGACCTCGAGTTTAGAATTTGAGGTCTCGAAATCAAGCATCTGAAAGCATACAACTTCGTGTGACAAGGGTGTTTTTCTTTTTATTATTATCTCGCAACTTCGACGACCGACTGGGCTCACATCAAGTGAGAAGACTGGTCTTTGACAATTACCAAAAGAGTTCACTGTCTTTAAACCAAACTATCCGTACTTCAGTCATATCGCCTTTTATCACCTTGTGAAGGGGTTGGGGTTCGAATCCAGTTGATAGTAATTTGAGCCTTTGAGTTTAGATGTCCCGAATTCGAGACCATGTGAGCAGTATTTGTCTCACTTACTTTAAATAATACTCGCTTGATTTAAAATAAATGTATAGGCCTACTCAGTATGAATGTCATAGTATGTTATTATGACACACGAAAGCGATCTGTTGAAAGACTATTGGTATGCTTCGTGTCCTGCGGGACATGACTTGCGAATTGCCTTAATATCTTCACATGAGGACACACACAGAAACTAGTCTTCTCTCAAAACGTGCGAGTTTTGTCCGCCATACCACTCTTGCAAAGAGCCATATGGCGGACAACCTTTTTTTGAGTGAAAGACGGGTGCTTTAACTCAACTCAATTTTGAGTGAAGTTTGTCCCAATTTTACTCATAAAGAGTGACACACACTGATCTCCACTCTCAAAAGAATGAAATTGACACCAGTTGGACAAGAGTGAGATGTTCACTCTTTGCATTTTAAGAGAATGTGTGGTTTTACATTAAGGTCATCCCCCCTGATTGCAATCCATGCATTATAAGAAACATTACTCCTCACCATTGAGAGAATGTCTCGTGATCGACATGATGTTTCTTTTTTGAAGAAAAAAAAATATATATTTTTGCCAACTGTATTTATTGCAGTGTTTTAATTTACCATAAATATTAAATGGAGGTAAACGTTTGGTAAACACTCTTGAATATAAAGGGAAGGTACACGTTTGGTAATTACTCAAAACAAATATTAACTTAAAAACTGACTTGGTAACGAGATAGTTTCTCACTAAAATTATAAAAGACTTCTAGCTAGAAGTCTTTCATTCCTCTCTGGAAGCACACAAATTCGTCCAAAAATTGTGTTTTTTTCTTTCATCATTTTCTCCCAACTCCGATGATCAATTGAGCTCAAATGTTCACAGAGTTGTTATTTTAAGCATATGTTGATATACACCAAGTGAGAACACTTCACTGTTACACATAACTCTTAATTCACTAGAAGCCTACATGTCTTTCGGATAGTTTCATGAATTTGTTGAGAAACTTTTCACTTTGAAGTACTGTGGTTAGTGACACAATTTCTAATATCAACAGGGCCTATGATAAATTTGGACATACAAAATGGCAACACATAACAAAATCCTCAAAAATAATGGGTTCAAGTCTTGATTTGGGACTACAAATCATCATGAAAAGTACCGATCTATACATCTTGATGTTTTATTGCATGAGTTGTACGTTAAATTGCCAGACTTAAAAAAAAAAAATTGGGGAAATGTGCATCCCTTTTTTTGGCGCCTGTGTGGTCGTTGTTGGTTTTATTTGAAGTGGATTTGTCAATTAACCTGACGGCTCCTAAGATCAGGGGTAATCGCCAACATACAAAAAAAATGTAATTTATGGAAGTAGTTTTAGAGTCACTAGACACTAGTTGGTAATTACTCGAAATTACTGTTAGCATAGAAGCTTACTTGGTAACGAGCAATGGAGAGCTGTTGATAGTTTGAAACATTGTGAGAAACGGCTCCCTCTGGAGTTACATAGTTTAATAATAATAATAATAATAATAATAATAATAATAATAAGACTTGTAATGCGCACATATCCATCCTGCTGGGTGTTCAAAGCGCAGTAACCCCCCCCCCCCCCAAAAAAAAAAAAAAAAAAAAAAGGAAAAAAAAAATCCTCACTCAATGATTAAAAATTTCAGCTGAAGCCTTTTGTTATGCGTCTGAAATTAAACTAAGTTGTGCAACAATGGTGTTTTTCTTACATTATTCTCTTGCAACTTCGATGACCAATTGAGCCCAAATTTGTACATGTTTGTTATTTCATGCATATGTTGGGATACACGAAGTTAGAATACTGTTCTTTGACACCTACCAATAGTGTCCAGTCCCTTTAGGCAGGGTTATGCTGTAATTATTTCCAGTCTGCCTGATGGCCAGACCAAAAAGGGAAAGACTGACGGGTTAGTTGCGAACACTGGTCGCTATTGTCAAACTAGCATATTACATGGAACCAGTTCCAGGCAACATCCGACCAAGAGGAAAGGCATCTTCAAATAGGCATCTTCAAATATTTTTCTTTGGGATCGTAAGACATTGTTAGAAAATTGTGCTACCAACGGTTATGTACCATGCACTACGTACTTTGTGTTAATATTTGCTTGGGCACAAGTATACTAGTATTCGTCCTTTTTAGGTTTTAGAACAAATATAATTATACACATTGTTTTTTTAACTTGTAATGCATTATTGTATAGGCCCTAGGTATTTTTCCCGTGTTAGCGCAAATGTGGAAGGGATCGTAAGACTTAAGCAACTTTCTAAGAAAAAAGAAAAAGAAAAAAGGTATGTCAGGGGTGTATGACGTGTAATATGCACTTACATCCATTGATAATTTTACTATAAAAAAAAATTATGGGTTAAACAAAAAAATTATTATTATTAATCCCCGATGCAAATTTTACATCTATCAGAAATGGATTTTACTCTGCTTGTTTTCCAGACGTACGATAACAGTGTTGTAAGGGCCTTGTCACACAAGGCAACTTTTACATGGAATTTGGGGGCAACCAATGTTCCAGTATTCACGTGAGGTGACAATTAGTGGTGTAAAACCAAGGAGAACATCTAATTCAAAACGGTTCGACAAGGATGTACCAGGGGTCATTGCGCGTGCAAGTAAATTGCCGCTCGTATTCAGGGTTTAACCGGTTTCAGACAATGCACACGTGTACAGTTTAAATTGACGCTGCATTTCACATTATCGTCATTTATAGCCATAAATGGTTGAGTTGAATAGGTGGATGACTGTACAAAGCACACGGAATGCCACAATACACTTCGAAGTCAAACTGTCAATGTATCTTTGACGCTGTTAATGCCTCCTTACCGTCTAGGAACAAAGATTTGGTTTGTTATGCATATTTTGGGATACACCGGGTGAGAATACTTGTATTTGTCAAAAGGTGTCCAGTGCCATTAACCGATTGGGTTTGGAGGGTTTTGGGGTCACATTGCTTTCTGAAACCTGGTTGTCCAATGGGTGAGTTATATTGGTCTTCGTGTCACTACGCGTTTACAAGCCTATTTTATATTCAAGCAGTATAGACGCGGTGGACTGCAGACACTTTTGGAAGAAGGATTCGCACTTGATTCTCGCTTGTGTGTTAATAAAAGAGAGATGCTGGTGCAGGATTGCAGGTAAATGGATGGATTATCGAGTAGACAACGAGGCTACCGAGTAAGCAATCCAACAACATATATATTTTATTTATTGTATGAATGCCTTTAAAGAGGGTTTGCTGCAGAGGGTTCGACCTTTCCAAGACCTTTCCGGGTTCATGTATAGCATGTGTATCGGATCACAGTAGATGGGATAACTTTCCGTATGGCGCCACCACTTTTTCACCCTTTTTTACAAAAAGGGATATCTCATTGAGGTAAATTAGATACTATATTATTTCATATTGAATGAAAAAGTGGTGGCGCCATACGGAAAGTTATCCAGTAGATGAATGTAAAACTCAATTTATAATGTTATATATTCCGTTTGTTTAAGATTGTGAACAATGTCTGGGGTATAGAATTGACCTTCTCTATTATAAGTGGTTGTGAATGTTGAGACGTTCAGTTTGGATTCCTTCGACTGAAGAAGAGCTTGTGCACATGAGTTACATCCATTACACAATCCCCCAGTGAAGTATGTAGAGAACATAAAGGTTACACCGGGGTTTTGCCCATCTGGTGGGAGTAGCTATGCAAACTATTGCCAAGAACCATGTAATGTAGCAAAGCTGTCTTTAAGTCCTAGGAATGTACAATGGGCGTTCATTTGTGTTCTGTCGAGTCATTGAGGAAGACATATTTCACATTCAACTCGCATATATCTTTAAAGGCAGTGAACACTATCGGTAATTACTCAAAATAAACATTAGCATAAAACCTTACTTGGGAACGAGTGATGGGGAGAGGTTGTTAGTATAAACCACTGTGAGAAACGGCTCCCTCTAAAGTAATGTAGTTTTCGAGAAGGAAGTAATTTTTCATGAATTTGATTTCGAGACCTAAAATTTAGAATTTGAGGTCTCGAAATCAGGCATCTGAAAGCACACAACTTCGTGTGGCAAGGGCGTTTTTCGTTCATAGTTATCTCGCAACTCCGATGACCAAACGAGCTCAAATTTCACAGTTTTTTATTGTATGCATATGTTGGGATACACCAAGTGAGAAGACTGGTCTTTGACAATTACCAATAGTGTCCAGTGTCTTTAAGTCATTTTGAAGGTTCATCAGAACTCAGTGATATTCCAATGGAATGCCGTCTGGAATTGTCATCTGGTATTGAAACATTTACTTCTTATACACTGACCTACATTGCACAACGGATCAGTTACGATCGTGCCATTAACACTTTCTTTTAATGCTATTGGATTGAGGTCCTTATGAATGTTGTTTGTTGTCAGTGACCAATTATGCACAAGACTTGTGGAATTCTTGCCTTGAGATAGGATCGAGGTCTAAGAAATGTTGAGGCAACACAAATTGAGGAAGAGCATTGTACGTTATTTGTTACTGCCACTAAATGACAGTGGGGTACCCAGGTATAAAGTGACGTGCCTGGTGGTCTTACAATGCCCGCACGCACTTGAGGAGAACGTAGTGTTAATTTTTTTAGCTGATGAGAGTGTACACGTTTAATCTTGTTTTATTTAGCGTGTCACACAAGCTTAAATGTTTCTGATCAGTATAGTGTGGGTTCGACTCCCAGTCGTGACACCTGTGTCCTTAAGGGTGCGTTCAGACACGGTACTAAAGTTGGTTTAACTCATGGTTCAACTCGATCGAGTTCAACTCAGTGTGTCTGAACGGATCTAAAGTTAGTCCGAATTGAGTTCAACCCACAAAAGATAAACCGTCCAGGGAGGGGGTTTATCTTTAGACCGCTTCGGGTTTATCTTTTAACACTGTGTGTGGACAGAATAAAAAAGACCACATCCGGTTTAACTCACAACAGGCGACCCATTGACCTCCGTAATCATTACGTAATCATTACGTAAACACACGGTGACCAATGAACAGGACAATAAACAGGATGTTAGAGTAACGGGGTCGCGTTTTCTTTGACCTCTAAAACCAAAGATAAACCGGATCGGGTTTAACTCAGTGCTGTCTGAAAGCAAAGGGGTTTTATTTTTAAGATAACCCCCTGCTGCTCGTAAAAGTTAAACCGGTTCGGGTCTAACTTAGTACATTGTCTGAACATACCCTATGGGAGACACTTAACCGTGATGCTTCGTGCTTCGGATGGGATGTAAAGCCGTTGGTCCCGTGTGTTGTGTAAAGCTCATGAAAGAACCCAGTGCACCTATCGTAAAGAGAGCTTGTTTCTGGTTTGAGTGGCTGCATAATGCGCAGCAACAAAATACTGATTGTTGAAGCACCTTGAGCGTCACTGAGTGGAGGACATGGGCGCTATATAATGAACCACTAATATTTTGGGGGCTACCACCCCACCATTAAATAGTACATCCACAAGGAAACTCGACATAACGTCTTGATATCTTAAAACTGTGAGGAGGGTAGAACTGTCTCTAACTCACATCAAGGGTGGAATCACTGGCCACACGTGGATGCGTTTCAGAACCTCACGTACCGGAGCCACATTGTTAATTTGACTTAATAACACGCTCCAGTGAACTTTGATTGCGTTTTTCTTTTTCTTCTTGTCTTGTGCTCGTTCTATTTTATTTCCTGTGATCGTTTTCTTATTTCAAGTATCGTTTTTCTTTCTCAAATGATGAAAGCGTCATTACCCTAACAAGCCGCTCAACGTTAATCGAGGTGTTTCCAACACCTTGCGAACACCCGAGTACTGCCACACCTTTGTGTTTTCTTCATAGTTCTTTTTTTATCAATAAAAGTCGAAATGTTATTTGGAGATCGAGTCGGCATATTGGCATGTTTCCTGCATAAGGTGGGCCGCGGTTCAAATCCTGTCTGAAACCAGATCGCCTCACTTATTCGAATTGTTAATTTAGTTTAAAAGAAAATTTAGGCCCTACCTTTTATAATTTTTGTTGTTGCAATATTTCACATTTAATAAATATGAGATGCTTATGTTTTACAAAGGTTTATTCTTTATTTCTCTTTGCCTGCTACGTTTTGTCTTTGTATGCATGGCTACTCTGTGGACGTTGCGGCATATTTAATGTATAGCAGTTAATTATGAATTTTATAAATTTTGTAGAAAGCTGACTGGCAGTATATTTCTTCGCATAAAAAAATGACAAGCTATACAGAGATAAATCATACACGGTTTTAAATCTGTGCCATTGAATCAAACGTTAATTACTCAGCTCACACGAACAAGCTTCCCTGATCATGCACCAAGCGGACAACCATACATCATTTACGTAGTACAGTAATGCATTTTTCATCATGCACGGCCCCACATGTAGACGTTTTGCTGCCGGACAGCACTGGCGAAGCAGCACCAAGACTCGACGGCGCCATTTTGAAATGTTTGCTTAAATCGGAACATCTTCGGGACATTGCGTGAGGTAGCCCTTACAGAAATCACATTTGTTTTGTCGCAAGCGAATCGATGAAATTGTGATTATTATTCACGACAAGAATCTTTAGTTTGCTGGTTCAGAGCTTTAAGATATCGCTAACCTTTAAGATGCAAACAGTAAAAACTAAACTAATGAAAATAAAACTATTTAAAGGCAGTGGACACTATTGGTAATTACTCAAAATAATTATACGCTTAAAATCTTTTTTGGTGACGAGTAATGGGAGAGGTTGGTGGTATAAAACATTGTCAGAGACGGCTCCCTCTGAAGTGCCATAGTTTTCGAGAAAGAAGTAATTTTCCACGAATTTGATTTCAAGACCTCAGATTTAGAACTTGAGGTCTCGAAATCAACCATCGAAACGCACACAACTTCGTGTGACAAGGGTGTTTTTTCTTTCATTATTATCTCGCAACTTCGATGAACGATTGAGCTAAAATTTTCACAGGTTAGTTATTTTATGCATATGTTGAGATACACCAACTGTGAAGGCTAGTCTTTGATAATTACCAATAGTGTTCACTGCCTTAACAATAAGTCCGAAAGTGGTGTCTTAAGGCAACGGATACTTTTGACTTTTCTGAGCCGTTGGACTTGTTTTAGTTTTACATTGCTGTAAACAATAAATCTTATAAAATGTGAAAATTTTCTTTCTAAATGTTTACGTTAATGATATATATATTTTTTTTTTTTGGGGGGGGGGCATAAAATCTGACATCTTTTTACATAGGCTTACCACAATACTTCGTAGTGAGCAGAACATGTTGTTATTGCCAATACCGAATTTAACTTCACTTTAAGTGATGCAATTTTTTCCTTGAAATGACAATTTGAAAATACATTAAACAAGATGAACTTTTCACGGATATTTTATCTGTTGGTCTGCTTTATTTGTAAATTTTGTAGACCTAATATTAAAGGAACACGTTGTCTTGGATCGGACGAGTTGGTCTTTGAAAAGCGTTTGAAACCGTTTGTTATGAAATGCATATGGTTAGAAAGATGTTTTAAAAGTAGAATATAATGATCCACACAAGTATCACTCAAATTTACACGGTTTTCCTTTTACGTCGCGAACTAACACGGTCGGCCATTTATGGGAGTCAAATAAATGGCCGACCGTGTTTGTCGACGAGGTAAAACGAAAACCACGCAATTTCGAGGCATACTTGTGTAGATCAATGTATTCTACTTTTACAACATCTTTCTAACCATATCAATTTTATAACAAACGGTTACAGGACGCTTTTCAAAGACCAACTCGACCGATCCAAGGCAACGTGTTCCTTTAATCAGTATGGTGTACGGTACATCAGCATTGATTGAACTCGCCCCAGTCAAAGGATTTTAATTATTTCGAGTTCCATCGCGCTCTACTTCTAACGATGCTCCTCTCCCTGACACATTAAACACGTCTGTATCTAGATCAAGATATAATCCAATACGGGAACATGGAGCACATTCATTGAGCCGAGAAAGCCAAGATTCGCCAAACACCACACACTGCTACTTTTTTCTCTTTTCCTGTAGCCAATAAACCCATTGGCCGGTGTAACTGACTAATTGCCAGTTGCCTATATCACCCCCTCATCATCCCCCGGAGGGGGCTCGAAAAAAGAGCCCCCTGCAACCAAACAAGCAAAGTCTCCCACCACCGCAGCGTCTATGAGTGTCCTAATTAAACTCTAACCTCATTACCATTCGTGTGACTAAATCTCACCTATCGCGACAGCTATGTGTTATATGACACAGCAAGGGTTTGGGCTGTTGATGAAACTATGCGAGGAATAACCTTACACTGTGGGGGCCGCGCTCGATAATCACGGCTGGGCAATGTACTTTATATCCAGCGGCAGATCAAATACTTTTAATGTACACAGCTCTTTTTTTTAATGAATGAGATTCATTACAGGTTTTAATGTAATAATCATCGCTTTATGATCACCTAACCAATGATTTTTTGTTGATGAACACAACTTTGATATCTTGAAATCCAGCATCACCATGGGAATATGAGGACCGTGCATAAACCAATAACAGTAAAGTTAGTTTGATATTGATTATTCAAATAATGTTTGTACAGAAAAGATCAATGTTGATTTTTTTTTTTTTTTTTATCGAGAGTTAGACATTCTCATAGGTTTGTACAGTGAATGTCTACATTGTACATCAATATTGGGTATTGGACATTCCCGTACGATTTTTCAGTGTGATCATTAACCGTTCAGCAGTTAAATGAGTGGTAAACATACTCGAAAGCAGATAGTCTCCGGTTCAATTTCCGACGAACTGTTTTCCAGTCATACTCAACATTAGAACTGCGACCATCCTCTGCTGATATTGTACTGATTATGTGTACCTGTTTGCTTTGTAAAAGGTTATTTCCCGCACTGAACAATCATGAAGCTCAGATAACATGTAAAGTACCTTTTGGTAAATTGCTTTCTAGTTCGAAGGAGATGAGGAGTCAAATCGATTTTTGTTTTTAACCGCTAACCTCTTTAAAATTTCGTTGGGACAATAATGTTCATGGTACAATTTAGTACATCAAATATGTACACAAATAGCGGGAGCACGTTTAGGCTGGAAGCTAAACGACAATCAAGCCACGTTTACTGGACTGGCTCGCCGCGTGGGTAATGGTATTCACGGGGGGATACCCCAAAGGCTGCTCCGTAAACGGAGTCAAGATATTGACGGGTTGGGGAACAAAATGAAAGGACTGAATATGCCATGATCTCACATTATATGAATTGCACCCCCCCCCCCCCCGTCAGTCTCACAACACAATGGCACTATAAAATGATGTAATGTGTGTAAGTTAAGTGTTTATTCTTGAAGTGGATGCTCTCTTGGGAATCCCCGGCCGTGACACTAACTTGTGTCCTTAAGCAGGACACTTAACCATTGCTTCGTCCTTCGGATGGGACATAAAGCCGTTGGTCCCATGTGTTGTGTAACGCATGTAAAAGAACCCAGTGCACTTTTCGAAAAGAGAAGGGGTTCGCACCGGTGTTCCTGGCTGTGGCTGCTGTATGCGCCGTAGCACCTTGTAAACCCTTATAAGGTGCTACATAATTGGGTCTCAAAATTCATCACTGCAATAGCATATCTTTCTGAAAGTTTGTATGTACTCAGCGCCTTGAGTACCTTGTTTGGTAGATACGTGCGCTATATAAGACTTCGATATTATTATCATTATTATTAGCAGTAGTAAGTACATTAATCTTGACGTTGGCAATGTCACTACGCCAGAGTAATAGCAGTCCTAGGTATACTCCAAAAAGGCTAATGGTCGCATTAGTCATTAAGTCGTAAATAACACTACAAGTTGTGGACTTGTGCTGTGTGATAATGATAGCACTATGGAGAAAGAAAGTATGCTTCGATTGGGGTATTTGTTTGTTGTTGCTGTTGATGTTGTTGATGCTGTTGCTGCTGCTGGTGTTGGTGGTGCTTCTACTGTTGTATCTGCTGCTGTAGCTGTTGATGTTTCTGTTTATTTTGCCAATGCCGTTGCTGCTTCTGGTGGTGGTGCTACTGCTATACTGCTGTATATGCTGCTGCAGCTGTTTGTGTGCTTATGCTATTGTTGCTGGTTGTGGTGCTACTGGTGGTGCTGCTGCTACTGCTATATCTGCTGCTGTAGCTGTTGATGTTGATGGTGGTGGTCCCGCTACTGCTGTATCTGCTGCTGTTGCTTTTGGTGTTGCTTTTGGTGTTGTTGATGTTGTTGCTGCTGCTGATGTTGGTGGTGCTTCTACTGCTGTATCTGCTGCTGTTGCTTTTGGTGTTGCTTTTGATGTTGTTGATGTTGTTGCTGCTGCTGATGTTGGTGGTGCTTCTACTGCTGTATCTGCTGTTGTTGCTGTTGGTGTTGGTGTTGATGTTGCTGTTTATTTTGCTGATGCCGTCGCTGCTGCTGGTGGTGGTGCTACTGGTGGTGGTGCTGCTGCTACTGCTTGATTTGCTGCTGTAGCTGTTGGTGTTACTGATGCTGTTGCTGCTGATGGTGGTTGTGCTGCTACTGCAGTATCTCTTGTTGTTGCTGTTGATGTTGTTCGTTTGTTGCAGATGTTGTTGCTGCGAATGGTGGTTGTTGTTGCTGTTCTCCCTTTTCTTTTTAAAGGTTGAGTTTTTCCTGTCTTTTTAAGACTTGGTTTCCAGCGCTTTCTAAAAGGAAATTAAGTCATGTGCTAATTGCTCCGTGATGCTCGAGTCAGTGCAGTTTGCATAGTGCATGAATTACGTTAGGCCCTTTGGGAACATTGTCTTGCGCTCCCCTCGGGACAGTATGATTACGCTGCTCAGATATGCTCAGATATATAGCACCGATTCACCCCCAGTTTCCAATCGCTAGTTGTTGGTCGCTCAGACTACAGTACTAAATCAATACAGTAGAGTATAGTTGACATTTCCAAGGCAAAAGTATGTCACGGGGTAAAACTCTCATGACAGGCATCTCAATTTTGTTATGAAAACAAAATGGGGAAAATGAAAACCATTGGTTAAATGCAAGACTTGTCATCCATGTGTAATGGGCTGGAATAATTAACTGCAGTGCTGAAAGGGTGCGTGAAATTCGCAATATGCGGATGCGGAACAGGTTATATTGTGTCATCTTGTGTCATGCATGCACAGCATTTAAAGAAACTCCTCTATACATACTATTTTTTGCCTTTTTGTCAACTAGCACCAATGTTCTCCCTCTCGTCTTATTTCTATCTTATGCAGCGTGGTACAAAATGCTTGCATGAGTTCAAGTAGTTGTGTGATTGCTTGGTGACGTAGACTTTATCGTCATACCCTGTATACTGACCTCGCTATCGGGCCAGGCAATACCCAATAAGGCAAATGTGTCTTTTTGATGCCCCGATGGCGGCGGTCCATACCTGAAAGGGAATGTGAGTAAATCTTACACTAGAGAGTAAATGCCATTTGCCTGTACGTGCTGTGAATGCAGCTGCACATCCAAGCATCGGATATCACTGACCCCTCTATCTGCAAATATTACGTACGGTATCGAGCCTGAGACAAATACATGGTGTAGTTATGGGATTTTAGGCATTGCATTGTGAGGTATCAAAATATTACTAGGTGTGCGGTAACACCATGTGCGTGTGTCTATTTTAAGAACTTGTGTCGCTTTGTATTCTTTTTTGTATTCTTTTACCGCGAGGTAGACTTTCGGATTTCGGGAACTGTCTCATTTTTTAACTATTACGGCGGAAGGTAGAACACCAGCCGGGCCTACTTCTTTAGTTGTAGTGGATCGCAGAGATTTCTCATTAGAAACTTCACTATCGTGAAGTGGGTTTTTAATTCGTCTAAACGTTTCGACCAGCTTTCTCAATTCATCGTAAGGAGACTATGTGTTGCAGTTTATTTTACCTCTAGATTTGTTATCAAGTGCTAGACGTTGATTGGTTGCAACCAGTGGCGAGTAGTTCTAAAAAATACCTCAAATGAGTCACTTTGATGGGACAAACGCTACGTTGTCCGTTAGGTTATCTTAGTGTGTTTGTTTGCAGATATTGCCTGTTTAAATTTATTTGTGTGCTTAATGAATACCTGTTTGTCAATGAATACGCAATAGTTTGTTTGCTAAATGAAAACGTAATAGTTTGTTTGCTAAATGAAAACGCAATTAGTGTCCAGTGCCTTTTAAGTCACAGCAATGACAATGAACTGAGTAACAAAAGCACCCTCATTTTCCTACACGAGTTTATTTACTATAGTTATGGTTCAATATTTCTAATTTGAGCTTTGTTACTCCCATTTAAAGCTGATTGAAGTGGCCTATTCCTGCATACAAATATCACTCTTGCGATGCCAGTCTTCAAACGACACGACGTAATGCACACAGCTTAAAGGCCCTGGACACTATTGGTAATTACTCAAAATAATTATTAGCATAAAACCTTACTTGGTTGATAGTATAAAACATTGTGAGAAACGGCTCCCTCTGAAGTGACGTAGTTTTCGAGAAAGAAGTAGTTTTCCACGAATTTGATTTCGAGACCTCAAGTTTAGAATGTGAGGTCTCGAAATCAAGCATATGAAAGCACACGACTTCGTGTGACATGGGTGTTTTTTCCCTTTATAGTTATCTTGCAACTCCGACGACCAATCAACGTCAAACTTTCACTTTTTTTTTTAATTTTATGCATATGTTGAGATACACCAAGTGAGAAGACTGGTATTTGACAATTACCAATAGTGTCCAGGGTCTTTAAACTTTATGAATGTATGACACGGGTTATAAGCCAGATATCCATCATACTCAAATATGCAGCAATGCTAGACGTTGTTTCTATCTCGCTTTTGACAGGGTTTAAAGTTTTAGACAAGATGCTGCCAGTCTAACGATGGAGGAGAATCCTTTGTTGCTCGTAACAACTGCCATATCTGTCTTTATTCGTATCAGTAATTTAAGTATTCGTTAAAGGCACTGGACACTGTTGGAAACTACTCAAAATAACTGTGAGCATAAAACCTTACTACATGTATGTAAAAAAAACATTGCGAGAAACGGTTCCCTCTGCAAGTTTTTGAGAAAGAGGTAATTTCTCACTCAAGTATTCAAATACTTCAGGCCGGAATCATTTTATTAATTTCTCACTCAAGTGTTCAAATACTTTAGGCCGGAATCATTTTATTAGACATCTGAAAGCACACACATTATTGTGCAAGAACTGTGTTCATTATTCTCTTGCAAATTCGAAATTTTAGTCCAAATGCGGTATTGCAAAATTTTCTTAATATTATATAATTGTCTATAATATCATTAATTGTTATATAATTTAGCTTTTTGTTATGTTTGTCTTGTCTACTTTAGTATCTCATCAACAGAAGCCTCGTGTGAGAGGCTTCCCCGTCCATTGCACCTGACCACAAAACTATGTATCACGATCTGACCAGGCAGTTCATTTAAATGGTGTAATAAGATGTGCATGCCAGATGTTGATTCAACCAAAAATGGTTATCACAGACGGAGATGTATCTGGTAAAATGATGCAAATCAGTAAGTGCTATAACGAGGAGCACCTAAATCCTACTGCGCATGACTGAACAGAGAAACACGGGGTCGAAGCATCTGCTGCAGGTAAGCCAATAAACGTTTCCAGTCACCCCTTTCTTTTCAGTCCAATCCATCGTGTGGCCAAATTTACTCATTATGAATGATAACAATTAAGTTAGTTTGATATTGGATGTTGGACATTCGCATATGTTTGCACGGCAAATGTCGATGTTGCTTTTAAAATATTGGATTTTGGACATTCACCTATGTTTGTACATTGAATGTCTACCTGGTACATCTAATATTAAAATGATAGACCCTCACGTGCTTTTTTGTACGTTAATATTGGATGCTGGATATTTGACATTCCCGTGGGCTTGTACACTGCATGTTTAGCTTGTATACATCGATATTGGATATTGGACATTACCGTATGTTTATACAGTGAACTTCTACCTTGTACATCGATATTTGAAAATGGACATTCACGTACGTTTCTACGGTGAACGCTTTACATTAATATTGGATATTAGATATTGGACACTCATATAACGTTGTACAGTGGATGTCTACCCAAAATTGGTAAAAAAAATTATGGTATAATTATGGCTCGATAAAAAATATTCACTGAAAACTTGCAGTCCATCAACCGAAATGCATTTTGAATTTAAAACTTTAAAAATACTAAAAGTACACAAACAAGGTACATATAAGTACATAATGAGTAAAAATATATTTTTAAAACAGTGTCCTTGGTTCTTGTAATTAAATCAATCGAGTTGACTAAATTTGGATCTAGTTTAAGGACGTGTACGCAACTATTTTTGGTAACCGATCCAGACACGTTTTGAACATCGATATCTGAATCGATTAAACAGTAAACTCAAAATGAACTCTGGAAATAAAGACGGGAGCCTTTGGCGATAGAACCTCGCTATTGTATTCGGTATTTAATGTGACAGGTGAACAAAAACCTGCAATTGTATTCGGTTTGACAATGTGGCATCTGGATGAAACACAGCTGAAATTATGCTGTTTAGCTTAGAAACACAATGTTTTGTTTGTTGTTGGTGGTAGATTTTTTTTTCCTTTCAACGTATGTTTAAGTTTGTTCACAACTATATATGTTGACGACTGGACAGGATCTTTAACGTTATTTTAAATGGCATGTAGTTGTAATATTTAGGTTTTAAATGCCATCTAGGGCAACCTCACAAAAAAAAGTATACAAAACTGCATGAAAATAATATTATTTACATACAGAACATCACAATTAAAACTATACAGGCCCTGTATGAAAGAAAACAAGGAAATGGATGTAATTTAATAGATGTTTAATTTGTGTCGGGGGTAAAGAATATTTATTTTGGTTTTTACCCATACACCAATGTGTGTTTAGCACTGTATACTCAGTACTTTCTCGAGTCCTGTGAACAAATATCACAGGCATGTTACTCGGGTGGGATTCGAACCCACGACCCTTGAAATTCTAAAGTTCTAATTGCACTGGCGATTGGGATGGAAATATGAAGCAGAGCATGAACCCTTTCAGAAGTTATTTATGCCTCGTGATTTGCTTCTTATATAGTAGCCTCATATCAACTCGTTTAGACCAAACTTTTCAAAAAAGTTACATGTAGACCATTGCCTTGTTCTCAAACGACTGCACACGGGAGAGGGGTTCCTTTGCTTTGTACTTATCAAAATGCTCAATAACCCTACGTTATTGAATACACTTTGATATTGCATTAGTACTTGCATAATTCATAGGTATGTCCCACGGGTGTAATTTCACCTCAACCGTGCCCAATTCATACCACCTGTTTTTACTATGTGATTGCATGCATATGTTAAGCCGAAAGTACAGTCGCGGACAACACGTCTGGTTCCTTGACTGCCCTAAATCACCCCAGCCAACCAGTTTGTCTCTTCAAGATATCACCAGTCTAGCTCGAAAAGTGAACTTAGTTGACTTGGTATAGGCCTAAAAGGGTTGTGGGTTAATAATGAATGCATGGTGAGGTACTCATAGTTTGAACATTGGACTTAACATAATAGTAAAATAAAAACTGCACCTGAGAAATTAAAAATGGCGCCGAGTTGCCAGTCCTTGTAATGTGTCTGTGTTGTCAGTGCTCAAACACTGTAGAAACAACCTCAACGCTCAATTCCATTATTTTAATTGATATCGATTGGTTACTTAATGAGTTGTTTAATTAATTTCTTTGCCAATGTTTATCAAGCGCAATAAAAACACACTGGTATCCTTTATACGCGTTTAGTCTGACAGTGTTCTATTCTTTGATTATGTTTGGTGGTGGTGTAGTGCGGGGGGGGGGGTCTGGGAAGCTTTGAGCAGCAGCTGTTTACGATCAAACGTAGTGTTACAGAACGCTCTTGAATGAAGTTGATTGAATTTTGAGTTGAATTAATTTATTCCCTTCATCAACACCTCTGTATGACTGCAGGTTAATTAAGTGTTTCTCGCTGATAGGTGGAGGCACGTGTTTTCAAGAAACATCGATAATGTGCATAATACACGGACTTGTTTTTCAGAAACTTGTTTCTTAACGGAAGAGGTTAATGTTCTATGTTAAAATCACATCGCAGACAAATAAATGAATAGAAATCTGCAAAATTCAACCTTAAAGGCACTGGTGATTACTCAAACATCAATTTTGGCGTAAAGACTGCTTAGTATCGAGCAATGGAGAGTTTTCACTGGGAAACACATTGTGATGAACGTCTCTCTCGGAAGCATAAACGTAATCTTTGAGAAAGACGTAAATTGTCAATCAAATGTTTAAAGACTTCAGGCTTCATATGTTGAGATACACCAATTGCGAATACCGGTCTTTGACAATTACCAAACTTTTCCAATGCCTTTAATATGTGTGAATTATTCACATTCCCCCACGTGATACGCAAACCTGCAAGATCTTATCTTAATGTATTTAAGTGTACAATTTATAATCTGACGATCTTGTCTTTGTTCAATACCGAGTAAGGTTTTATGTTAATAATTATTTTTAGTAATTACCAATAGTGTCCACTGTCTTTAACAGAGTACATTCATTTGTGAAAAATCTGATGATAATCTGATGATATTGTCTTTGGTCCGAGTACTTTTTGTTGCATTTATTATAATTTGTTGTCCCGGAAGAGTGCAGTTCATTCATTTTTTTTTCTTCAGAGTTTACAGTTTTATATAAAAAAAAAATTGCCTCTGGTTTCTTAGCAGATGATGTTTGTGCTCGTGTGTCGCACTGATGTTTCCCCTGTTGTCGAATTGGAGTGATTTTCTTTTTATCTGACGGTTGGGTCATTGTTGAGAATTTGTGTGGAAGGGTATCCTTATTTAGGTGCTGGTCACTTGCCCTCCTTGCCACTCACTAGCATAGTGAACATTTTGAACATTTGTACCTGTTTTCAGTTTCTCTGTTTTGCACTTTAACAATTGAACTGACTTCATCATGCGATCAGAATAATGTAATCTTTAGGATTGCACGTGCTCCCCCCCCCCCAACAGTCTGCTACACACAGACATACACTCTGTAGAAAGATATTCAGTCGTTCTTTATACAGAATTGGTAAGAAACAAAAATCGTGACGATCACAGATTTACATAAAACTTACACGGTCTAATGATGATGATGGTAGAAAACATCCCTTGGAATATTTCTGTCTGAAATGTCGTATTTGATGAGAAATAAATATTATGATTTCGCGTTTGGAGTTTATCGCTCAGTGAGCGTTTTATTCGTTTTTGTTTTGGCATCGGATGCAATGCAAAATTTGTAATCGTTTTTGTCACTGTTTTCTCGTGACCCAGATGGCCGATCGATCTCAAACTTCCACAGGTTTGTCAGCTTATGCATAGAGATATGGTTTATGTATATGGTGCATTATACATAGTGCTTACACTGACAACAACTATTTTGCTAGCAAAACCAATTCGGTTATGTTCCGTTATTCAACACTTTACCAACACAAATTGTGTTGACGTGTGTCCACATAGTTTGTTAAGTCCCTACACTGTGTGGACCTCTTTTGTTCGGAGGTCCACACTTTTTATGTAACGCTTAATTACTGTGCCAAGATACATGAGAAAACCCTAAACACTGTTCATATGCATTGCTTTATTGCACACCTGTTTTGCATTACCCCTCTTTGATTTAATGTTTTCAAATCAAGGCTTTAAGGTTTGAAATCAAAGCTTTTCAAATCAAGGCTTGACACAGTGATGCTATCACTATATCCACTGGTATTATCTTCTGTAAACGCTAGTTCGTTTCGTTATTATTTTTGTGAATATTGTGCCAATTCACTTGCAGGGAATTGCTAAAAAAAATTAAATGATAAGCAAACCACAATATTATTATTTTATTAATAAAACATGAATTCTGAATAGGCCTACTGTAAAATATTTGGCATGAATGCAACATTCATATTTGGTAATGTGACCCAGTGCATGAAAGCCTATAGCTACGTTCATCATGTGATTAAACGGGATACCTGCAACCCAATGCAGGCTTATGCTCAATGCAATCACAAGTCAGGCGTAGCATTAAAGGGTCTATGTACTATTTGTAGGACAAAAAACACAATGTCCACAGATTTACATTAAACTTAAACAGTTTGAAGATAATGACAGTAGAAAGCTTCCCTGAAAATATTACTTGCTGAGGTGCTGTAGTTTTTGAGAAAAGAGTAAAACAATGTCATGAAAATAATTTTCGTCTCACTGATCATGAGACGAAAAATATTTTAGCATGTAAAAACGTATTTTTGTTTTACTCATTTCTCAAAAACTACAGCACCTCAGCAAGTAATATTTTCAGGGAAGCTTTCTACTATCATTATCTTCAAACTGTGTAAGTTTAATGTAAATCTGTTGTGTTGTGTTACAAAAAGTACCCAAATCCTTTAATGCTAAGGGGAAAACACATACTGCAGTGCGTATACTCAATGTATGCTATATGCTGCAACATTCCACTATTTAATATAACTCTGTTAGTATAAAGTTCAAATAGGTACAGTATTATCTCTATTAAACAACAACCTGCAAATAACATTAAGGTATTCACCAGTATAACTATTTAAAAAACGAGATTCATTTCTCAAACTTGACCTTTAAGTTGTCTTCTTACGATATTAATGTTCCAGATGGTAAAGTGATAAGACCATCATCAGCTTACCCTCCTTAATGACTTTGAAATTGAAAGGCAAATATTTAAAGGTTGGGTGGGGATTTTACGGGTCGAGTGACCGCGAAAGACTTGACTTGCTCTTCTCTTGGTTTCTATCGTTGCAAGATTGTGATTTTTTTTTTTTTTTTTTTTTAAATAGGGTTATTTTTAATGATCTCAGCAACAACAATCTGAAATGTCTTGTCTGAATGCCTTGACTAAATTGTTTCATTTATGTTTTGTGTATTTCAGCAGTAGAAAAAACAATGGATATAAAGAATGGTGGCCATCTTGAATTAAAAAATACAAAATAAAAAGCCCCTCTTCCTCCTTTTTTTGAAAAACCCGGACGTGAAACATGTTTTTTTTTTTTACTCGGCCTTATGCGTTTTTTGATAGCTGCAATGGCAAATAAAATAAAGGCACAGGACACTATTGGTAGATACTCAAATACTTATTGGCAAAAAAATTTACTTCCTAACGAGCAATGGAGAGCTGTTGATAGTATAAAACAATGTGAGAAATGGCTACCTTTGAAGTAACGTATGTTTTTTTTTTAGAAATTAAGAGGTTTTTATCACTCAAATAAAGACTTTAGGCCCGAAGCCTTTGATTATGCATCTGAAATCACACAAATTTGTGCCACAAGGGTGTTTGTTCTTTCATTATTCTTTTGCAACTTCGATGACCAATTGAGTTTATCTTTCACAAATTTGTTATTTCATGTATAATTATGTTGGGATAGACCAAGTGAGAATACTGGTATTAAATTCACAATTACAAATGACAAAGTTGTTATTTCATGCACATGTTGGGATAGACCAAGTGAAAATATGGGTCTTTCACAATTACAAAATGGTGTCCAGCCAGTGCCTTTAATCAATGAGCAAGGAGTGTTTCCTTAGCTCACTAATGTAACTTGTCAATCAGTGGCTTGGGAAGATTTAACCAAGAACGTTCCTCTCATACAGACCATGCCATGTCAGCGGTAAGTGAACGACTGACCACCGTTTCGTAGTGACAGGGGTAAGTGTCGTATAAGGTCTAGTATAAAAGGTACCAATTTGGAGAGAGAAAAACAGACTGTTGTTTTTGTTTACTACAGTCCCAAACCTTTCCTTAATGGTAACGTTTACAAGCTTTTGTTTTGGAACCATTCGATTCTGGTTTAATCCTATATAGAATGGAGATTATATTATATAATAACACTAACTTCTGTGAAAATTGGGGCAAATTTGAGTGTTTATTTTGTCTCATAACCTTTAAAAAATTAAAAGTGGCACATGATATCCCAGTGTTTGGGGCTGGCAATCGCTAAGCTGAAGTCTTGATCTGTACTCTGCAGATGTGGTTGCCTAATATCTGATATTGAGTCAAGATATTGTTATAATGCCGGATACATCGACTCTTCCTAAAACGGTCAGTTTCAAGTACGATCCCCCATAGTGATTGAAATCAGCTCACACCGGTACCATTATTTCACGTAAACCCACTTACGTAGTATGTCAATCTGTTTGTGTGCAAGTTCAAAGCTATCAAATCTCCAAGATTGAGATGTTATAAACAAATGGTTTACACAATCTCATGTCTGCTTATTGACTTAGTGCAGAAACCCCCACTGTGTGTCATTAATCGTGTTCTGGTGAGGAACCAAGTCATTCTTAAGTGGGCAGATGCACTTATCAAACTGCATCATTTATTATTTCGTGTTTGCGCGTATAAAGACGGCTTGGTCACCGGATAATAAATTGTATGTGCTTAAACAGGGAGAAAAAAACACAACCTTAACATTGATAAAGAATTATAGGGGATGTATACGTTTGGTAATCACTCTTAAACTTATTGGCAATCAAACTGACTTGGTTAGACGCCTGCTGCAGCTGTTGATGGCACAAAGCCCTGTCATAAAACATTTAACTTCGAAGTAATTATGTGGTTATGGAAAAATATATCAGTGTTTATGGCCTAAAGTTTGAATCTGAGAGAAGTAGCTGTCGTGTGAGTGGCAGAATTTATTATTCCAATTAGACAAAATAATAGCCGTTCATTTACATTGATATAGGATTAAAACGATCGTTAGGTTCAAACAAGCCAAAGGAATACTGCATCTTTGAACTAACTGACACCAATGATGTAGAACAAGACCTCTAAGGAATGAATCCATGTTCATGTTGCTGGTCTGAGTGTGATGCCCTTACAAAATAATGCACAAAACAACAAACCTGTGGAAGTTTGAGCTTGATTGGTAGTCGGAGTAGCGAGATAACTATGAAAGAAAAAAACATCATTGTCACACAAAATTGTGTGCTTTCAGATGCTTGATTTCGAGACCTCAAAATAAATTCTAAACTTGAGGTCTCGAAATCAAATCCGTGGAAAATTACTTCTTTCTCGAAAACTACGTCACTTCAGAGGGAGCCGTTTCTCACAATGTTTTATCAACCTCTCCCCATTACTCGTTACCAAGTAAGGTTTTATGTTAATAATTATTTTGAGTAATTACCAATAGTGTCCACTGCCTTAAGTCAAGAGTGAAAGTACATGGGTTTTGTATAGAATCTTAAAGGCCGGTTGGTCGCGCGATGGACATCTTGACGCGCAATCTTTAAAATACAGAGGTTTTAGGCCTCAGTCTTAGAATCGCGCACAATGTATCCATCCCCCAACCATCGCGCGACCGACTATAAACCGGTCTTAACTGATTATCCAAAGAATAGCGCTTCGTCAGTTTGGGGAATTAATTTGCAGTATGGCGTGATTGCAGGGTAGATCAGATATTCATAAAGCCTGTGTGTGTGTAAAGAGCAAACAACTTGGGAACGAATCGGAGGTAAATCTAGGCTAGGTGCTCGTGGAGCATGTGTTTGATTACACTGCTTTGTAAATCAACGGAAGGGGTGAAGATGTTTGATCAAACACTCTTGCCTGCTGTGTGACCGGAGCAGCAGTCGACATGTTAAATCAATATTATCTGAAATACTTATCTCTTGTTTCGATTGTGGTTTTGCGGCAATGGTGACGTCGACCGAATGAGCTAGTTAAAACAAATCTGTAGTGCGAACGGTTTGATTAAAGACTGCGCTGATTTGGAAATTTGGATTCATTAAATGTTATGAAACGGGGGAAAACAGTCAATACTATTTGAACTACTTATACTCTTTGTTTCGATTGCAGTTTTATAGCAATGGTGATTTCGACCGATTGAGCTAATTCGATAATCGGTAATTTTAAACGCGTGGGTAAAAGATTGCGCTGATTTGAAATTTTGGATTCATGATGTTCTGGAGTAAACGGGGAAACATTATGACGAACCAAAAACAGATTGCTATCCTCACGTAGTGTGACAAGTAACTAACCTGACTAATATCATATTTAATAAAGTGAATGCACATAAGCAAAAAGTATCAAACAACATTCACCGTTAAAGCAATCGCACAACATCTGTATATTGTACAAAGGCCCACACTTCGTGTATCACAACTTATATATAAAAAAATAACTGGAAAAGCCACCCTTGTTTCCGCACGTTTCGCTGTGTCATGACGTGTCAAAATAAATCCGTTTTTTTATCGATATCGAGAATTGATCTCAAAAAGTAAAGCATTTCATGGAATAATATAATTTCAAGGGAAGTCTTTCACCCTAACCTTCAGTAAACTATGTAAGCTATTTGTAAAGCTGTGAACTTTTAATTTTTGGCTTTAAAGGCAAAGTATAAATTTGGCTTTTGGAACCGTCCGATTGTTTTAATTATATGTAGATATTGTACACTACAGCTAAGTGATTATTAAATTAAGAGGTGGTCGCGGTTATGAGATATCGCTGAGAATCTGGACCAAATAACGTTCACATATATAGGAAGAATATCCGTTTTGGGCATAAAATCTGATTATATTTTTACATAGCTATAGTCTTCTGACGATGACTAGAGCAAGCTAGTCGAAACGTTGAGACCAATTCAGAACTGACTCCGCGGCAGTACAGTTAATTACGTTCCTATAAGCTAAAGTAGTAGTCCAGTCTAATTTCTATACCATCCGCCCTGGTAATAGTTAAAAAGCAGGACAGTTCTTTTCAGAACTGAGAAGTCTCCCGAACCTCCGTTTATCTACTCCGCGGCAGTAGAATAAAGCAAGACAGTTCCCTAAGAACAACTCTACCTGGCAAGTAGATACACACATGGCGTTACCGCAAACCAAATATACATTGATACCTCACCATGCAATGCCTCAAATCCTGTATACATAGCTATTGTTACCAAGAAATGAAATGCTCCTCAAATTGCTTAATTATACTATCAAAAGCTGCTGAAGGCTTCGAATCAAAGGTTTTTATTGCTCTTCATTTTAAGAGTGATTAGAAAACGTATCCCTTCTTTAAAAGCATTGAGCCGCGTATAAAAAAAGCAACCCTGGGGTCAAACACGGTCACTCAGGCAAAATTAACATCATTGTTGCAAACAATATTGTCTGTGACGCTGCCATGATTTTTGCCGTCGTTGCACCTTTGCATATTTATGTCCAAATGCAAATGAGTACGAAATTGTGTACGTATCTTTACAAATCGTTTTTAACCGATTTATCCACACAGAATCAGGCAGGCATCTACCTAAAAATAGACATTCACCTGCATTTTCATATAGAGTTTCAACAATTAACGAATGAAAAAAATGCTTATATTTAATATTGTAGAATGTGACTTGCGGTGAAAGTCAATAAGAGTCAGTTGTACTTTGCTCATGTCACCTCCCGACCCCCCCCCCCCGCCCTACGCCGTTAGAAAGAAGAAGAAAACGAGATTCCGTTCTTTATTGCTAGGAAACCTGAAACGGTTTGATGTGAATAATAAGAAGGTTGAACGTGCGAATCAAATAAGCCAACCCACCACAAGTTAGACTTGATTCAAGTCCCATTCTCGTGTAAGAGGTCCCTAAGCATATACCCCCGTCCCGCATGCGGAACAGGTTTTGGAACGCAGAGCATCACAAAACCGCATTTTCGTGGGGATGGCACGGGATTGGGACTTGAGTCAAGTCTAACCACAAGTCAGTAAAGATGGCTTCACGGAGTCCCAGAGCGGTATGGATGTCACCTGATTAATCAGCGATCAGAATTGAACCGATGAAATGGTTTTATAGACTCAAAGTGGGGGGGGGGATGGGGGGGGGGGGGGGAGAGCCAGCCGATTTACAGAGAGGAACTGAGGGATTTCCTCTTATTAGATTTATTTTTGATCTTAAAAAAGTGATTTCCTGCAGTAGGTCGGTCTCTATTCGGATAATGTAAACAAGATGAAGGATTGTCTCTCCTTGACATAGAAAAGATGTCTGAGAGAAACTATAGTTGGATCTCTTATTTGAGTGCAAATAAGAACAATAGACTCACTTTGGAAAGCCTTCAATGGAAGTCAGAATGTTGTATGCCTTCAAATCTAGGCTGATTGCGAAATTGCCGTAATTGCGAATCCTCCTTTTTTGTTCGTTTATAGTAAAACTGAATTGAGATCTTAAGGTCAGCGACTAAATTTGGAGAGAAAAGTAAACTAGGAAAACAAAAAATGTCCAGACATTCTTACCGAAACCAAGAAGGAATGTGAATACATTACTGAAGAAGGTCGGCTAACAATACCCTGGCTTGATTGTACAACTTCATGTCCATAATTATTATCAACTGTTAGTTGGTTGCCATAGCAACGTCAACACTAGGAATTTCGGTCTTCCGGGTTGCTCTCAAACGGTTGTTTCTTCCACACATTAAGTGGTTTTGCTCTTAATTTTGGAATATGCCACCGTGTCGTTATGGATGTTTATCTTTAAAACATGCGATATTCATCGTGTTTATAATGAAATCATGGTATCTCCATTCAATTTTACGCACAGTGTTTGTTCAGCCAAGAAATGGTTGTCAATTTATTAAAAAAGAGGAGGGTTTTACATTCATAATAAAATGGATGGGTGTTTTTTTCTTCTTTCGCAACTTCGACGACCGATTGAGCTCAAATTTTCACAGGTTTGTTATTTTACGCATAAGTTGAGATACAGCAAGTGAGAAGACTGGTCTTTGACAATTACCAATAGTGTCCACTGTCTTTAAGGTAGAGTCATGTTATGTCGTGTCCGAGGTTTACGCTTCTAATGACACTGTTCGAAGTCATTGTTTTAAACATTTTTACTCTGTTAAACTAAGACTCTGCGTCGATATTGTTTGAAACAATACAATGTACTAGGTAGCACTAAAGCACTCCATGTATTTATTGCTCTAAACATCAAACTGTGCTCAGCAGAACTATGCAATTGCAAACTATACACTGCAAATGAGTACTATAGAAATGACTGCAAATTCTGTTCCATTCCGTACAACGTTAGTAGGAATTTATGCAAATTTTGTTCTGAACAATACAATGTACATAATAGTGCACTAATGACTGTGCCTTTCGTAATCCACTAAATCAGCAGACAGCGCCAATGACCAAGAAGACCTTGACACGGTTTCATTTTTAATTCATGACAAGCAATGGGCCAAAGCAAAGTGAGTGAACACAGCCATTGTTAACCATGACCGGTAAACATTATACAGTAAAAAGCTTCTTGGCATAAATCATGTTGGTGGTTTAATAACACCAACCACCCCTAGCCCCTTTTACCTCCTCACATATGCAGGCAAACTATCTTGGAGTAATGTTACTCGAAACATAATCTACTTTATTTATTTTGGTTTTTACCCATACACCGATGTTTGTTAGTACTGTATACTCGGTACTTCCCCGAGTCCTGTGGAAAAATACCACATGCATGTTACTCGGGTGGGATTTGAACCCACGACCCTTGCAATTCTAGAGCACTACTCAAGAAGTACTGAGTACTGACTCGGGGAAGTACTGAGTAAACAGTGCTAACAAACATCGGTGTATGGGTAACAACCAAAATTAATGTTCTTTATCCCCGGTTTAAATTTAACATCTCATAATTTACTTGATTTAAAAGGCACTGGACACCATTGGTAATTATATAGAATTTGAGGCATTGTATGGCGAGGTAGTTATTTTCTATACCTTCCGTCCAGGTAGTATTCAAAAAGCAGGACAGGTCTTTTTAGAACTGAGAAGTCTGAAGTCTCCCGAATAATCCGATAATTATTCTACTCCGCGGTAGTAGAATATAGAGCGAGACAGTTCTCTCTAAAGAACATCATTTACCTGGCAAATAGCTATAAATTATTTGTAATTACTGAAATTAACTGTAAGCAAAACCACTTAACTTGGTGACGGACAATTGAGAGCTGTTGGTAGTATAAAACATTGCAAGCGGCTCCCTCTGAAGTAACGTAGTTTTTGAGAAAGAGGTACTTTCATACTCAAAATAACTCAAGACTTCAGCTGCAGCCTTTTATTAATATTATGCATCGGAAAGCACATAAATCTGCGTAACATTGATTCGATGACCAATTAAGCAAAGGTCTAACAGGTTTGTTATTGTATGCATTTGTTGAGACACACCAAGTGAGAAGACTGTTCTTTGAAAAAAATTCCAGTGCCCTTTATGGGATGCTCAATTTCTATCTCGTATAGGAACACACGTATTAAACGGCCTTGCGTAATGTAGCACATACTTTTTAGATTGCCATGACTAATGTGGTCATTGTTTTAGGGAGTAGCGTAATCCGCTTGAGTGTGTTTTGTAGACGATAGAAGCGTTGAACCTACACTACTCACAAAGAAATTTACACATGCATGTTACAGACAGTGGACACGTTTGGTAATTACTCAAAATAATTATTAGCACAAAACCTTTTTTGGTAACGAGTAATGGGGAAAGGTTGGTAGTATTAAACATTGTGAGAAACGGCCCCCTCTGAAGTGAAGTAGTTTTTGAGAAAGAAGTAATTTTCCACAAATTTAATTTCGAGACCTCAGATTTAGAATTTTAGGTCTCGAAATCAAGCATCTGAAAGCAAAGAACTTCGTGTGACAAGGGCGTTTTTTCTTTCATAGTTTATCTCGCAACTCCGACGGCCAGTCGAGCTCATTTTTCACAGGTTGGTTATTTTATGCATACACCAAGTAAGAAGACATGGTCTTCGACAATTACCAATAGTGTCCAGTGTCTTTAACGCAAACCCCTCTAAACTTTCTTAACTTGTTTGTTGTAGACAATTTATTTACTGCAGACGGTTTGTTTCTTGCATCATAATGAGTAACGACCAGCACCATTTCGATCAGCAAAAAAATCCCTACTTCTGTCGTATGTCAGGGCTACATTTAGGTACATGTTTGGGGCTACATTTAGGTCAGGCTACATTTAGGGCTCGGGCTACATTTAGGTGCCGCACAGTCGTGAAAGTTATTTCGGACGCAGTTCAGATACATGATGGTAACGTCTTCATTAAAACAAAACAATCAATGTTAGCCTGAAGTCCACTTCTCAGTCAAAAAGTATAATGATACGAAATCGTGTTGTGGCAGATATGTGACCAAATAAGTTTTCTTCAAGTTCATTCTAAGCCAGAAATCCAGGTTTTATTTGTAATTTGTCTTGACACAAATTTCTACAAAATCCCAATGTGTCATCAGACAGAATAAGAACGTGAAACATTAATGGAGTTTCTATTTCATTTTAAATCTAAAACCCGCGCTTTGTTTTGCAATTGCTATTTGTTTTATAACGAAACAAAAAAACTTCCACAAAACCCATTGCGCCACACAGAATAACAGTGTGACACATTGCAGTCGTACATGGCTCTCATACTTCCCCTCAACTAACTAAAACCAACAAAACCCTTCTTAACAGGTATTTGAGCATGTATGCATTCAATACAGCTAATGTAGCTTGAGCTTAAGGTCGACAAGTTGACAAAACATGGTTTGATGATCGTGTCTAATGCACCCATTAAGCCTGCCTAGATTGAGCAACGAGACTTTCTCGTGAAGGCATTGTGGCACAAGGACCTGTGTAAGCAATGCCTAAACATAAAGAGCAGTTACGTTGAAAAAGTCCGGTTTGTTTTAAAACAAACCCTCAAGTTGCAAATATGTTCTCAAGACACAGAGGGGAACGAAATGAATAAACACTAAGCACCAACTATAAGCCAGCCTATAGATTGAGCAACGACACTTGCTAATGAAATCATTGTGGCATAAGGACCTAAAGGAGTGCCTATAACATAAAGAGCAGTAATTGTTTACGTTGAATAAACGTCAGCTTTGTAATAAAACAAACCCTCATTTCGCAAATATTTTCTCAAGATACAAAGGGGACAAAAATGAATAAACCATGCGCACAGTACTGCATTCATCGATTGCCTGGGGTAATGGGCATAATAGTCAAACTTCATAGAGTGGAGCTCGAAATTGACGTAGTTTGTAGGATCGTATTGATATCGGAATGGCTTGCTGTGTATCTAAATGGACTTGCTTTTACAAACACACCGTAATACAACTGAGAACAATGTCTTGTTTTGATAACTTGCTACAGAAAGCTTATACACAGGTGACATGGTAGTAATTGCTTTGTTATTATATCCAGCCTCACAAATATTAAAGGAGAGTGCATGTTAACATTGGATTTTATATGTAATTTTAGTTTTTTTATTATTATGGCAATCGAATTAACCAACGGTGATTTGTGCGGACCTTCAGATGCTACTCGACTGTAACAATATGTTCGACAGAATCATTATAGTTTTTGTTGTCATTGAGCTTCATAATACTATATACAAAGAGCAACCAAACTCAACTGATATTACGACTGAACGAACTCCTCAAAAAAGTTGTCAATGGCACAAATGATAACATTTTTATGTGCATATTTCCAAACGTGTGTATTCAAAGATCACTGGTCACCATAATGCAAATAGCGGTCACGGATCATAAAATGTCACCCACATAAAGAAATATACATCTTTGTTTGCTTAGAACCAATACCCAAATCTCCATTCCCATTATCTAAATGTCGGTTTCATTACTGATTATCGCCGTAAAACTATTCAAGCATGGACGCTAGTTAATTGGAAAACAATGGCAATGTCTGAGTGCTTTCCTACAAACGAAATGTCTGGACGAACTACAGCTGTCTCTATTTCGGTTGTTATTAAAAAACGATTAACGACAATGCGATACAATTTGACTTGAGTTCATGCTGCGCCGAACCATTAAAGCAATTAGCCAAACTCAACCCACTCCCAAAATTGAGACATTAAAAACAAAATGTGACGCGACGAACACATTTCGAGACGCGTACGGATCCTAGACGACCACTAGATCTCTTTCGCCAACATGGGAAAAAGCAATTTTGTTTTAAAAATGATTCATTGATTTGTCAAGTAAATATTTGGCCCGTTTATATGTCAAGTGTCGCGCGCAAAGGCTAAGAAAACTTCAAACATCCACTGTCAGTTTTGTTTTAAGGGCACTTACCTTCGTACTCCATGCGTGATACCCGGGTAAACCAAACGTCAAGTCATCAGTTACCAAAGATGCTTTTTTTATTCAGTTAACTCAAGTCCGTATCCTTTTTTCCTGTCCACCATAGAGCAAATAAACACGCCTAGTTGGGAGAGAGGGTGTGTGAGTGGAAGCGAAGCGCGGCTCGTGCGACTGGTCAGAGAACTCATCAGCTATCGTCAGTAGATAGCAGCCGACAGAACAGATCCTGCACGAAACAGTCTATGGTAGGCTGCTGTGTACACACACAGTGGCGTATACGCTCACCGACACACAGCGTGCTGTATACATGTACTCAAACTGCGACTGTTCAAAGCTACTGCGAGTGCGTGGAGCTATAATATCTTTGCATATTTAATAATACAGTGGGATGCTGGTTTGTTAATTTTTGTGAGCGGCGTTCATTCGGCTTGATTGCCGCATTATTGCAGTGTGGCGCCGTTGCCAACCAACCTTAATATAGCCCAGGAAATCCTTGACAACGCCACTAGTGTCAAGTGGTTGTGTTTAAAAAATAGATAAATCTAGTGAGGTTGACTAATTTTCTACAGCCAATAGGTAGTTTAAAATGCTTTAGTCTCTAATGTTAAATTAAGTGACCCAACGCTAATAGCTTGGCAGTAATCTGTTACAGTCTTGCCAACGGTAACCGTTTGCAAGGTAAACAATGACAGCGAAACTATAAAATAAGAGTTTTGCTATGCATTTTAGCAGCACTGTGATCATTTTTCATTAAGATATATTGTTTGTTTAATTGAATAGACACAACGTTGCAACGATGAAAGTACAGGTCCAATTTCTAAGGGGGGAAGCGGCTATGAGTTACTGATTTATTACATTGACCGTCGGCTTTATTTTCCGTAGCAATTTTAACAGATTTAATGAAAAAGCGGTTGTTTAACCACCTGCCCGTACCGTTTCCTTAATTCGCGTGCCTCCCATAACTCTGCATCTCCTTTATAAGCCTTCCAGGGAAGGTAATTACCCTTAAAGGCTATGGACACTATTGGTTATTACTCAAACAACAATTGTTTGCATGGAAACTTACTTGGTAACAAGCAATGAAGAGCTGTTGATAGTATGACACATTGTGAGAAATGGCTCACTCTGAAGTAACGTAGTTTTTGAGAAAGAGGTTATTTTGTCTTATTTGATTTGAATTCGAGACCTCAGCTAAGGTCTCGATTTCAAGCATCTGAAAGCACACAACTTGTGCGACAAGGGCGTTTTTCTTCCATTATTCTCCCGCAAGTTTGACGACCAAGTGAGTTCAAATTTTCACAGGTTTGTTATTTTATATGCATAATGTTGACATACACCAAGAGAGAAGACTGGTCTAGTGTCTTCAAAATTACTAGCAAAAGAAACAATTGGTTATAGAAGCCTACATCAGGGGCGGCTGTAACCAATAATTGTTTCTGACGTCATAACTAAAACCGTAAACGAGCTCACAACTCGGTTATCGTTCAGTCTGAACGATAATTTTGGTGTCAGTATGGAATATTATATGTCAAAATTACCAAAAGATTTGTCCAAATTGCGAACATTTCGAGTTGGAATTTGTTTTTTCATTGGCAGTAAACATTTCTTATTTTGCGATAGATGGAAATGACAAGAAAATATTAACCTGCCTTTACGATGATTGTTTTCTTTATTCTAAAAAGAAAATATATGCCTAAATACAAATCCTTGCCCTTATGAGAAATGTTGCTCGTCTTGATCCACAATTCTTCCTTCCGCTGTTCATCTTCACCGGTTTCTTATCAATCATGTTTTTAGAATACATTTGACGGCTCAACTGGAATTTTATTAATAATAATAATAATATTTGTTCGGGCAATCACATTTACAAGCACATGTACACACATTAAAAATATTTAAGAAAACAAAGTAAAACAACAGTGGGGTGCCCAGGAGAGCATAAAAGTTTAAAAAAAAACTGTCGCCAAAAGGCGTATGTCTCCTAAAACCCTAAAAATACATTAAGGCAAGAGGGGGCATATAAAAAAGCACAGAAGATAATACAAAACACTAAACAATTTAAAAAGGCAGACAAGCATAGACATACACAGATAAACACACATAAAATGATATACGTAAAAAAAGCAAGTCTATACATCAAAATGGTTAAAGAGCAATACAACAAAATTCCGATAAGGGGACACATATGAAATGACATTGTAAACAGGCAAGTTACTCTATCTAAGAGCAAAACTGCAGGGGGTGGAACAATTTGAACAATTATAAAAATAATTAAAAAGCATAGAACATGATACAAATCAAGGAACAAAAAAGGCAAACGAGCAAAACATGAACTTTAAAAAGCCAGTCGATACATCAAAATGGTTTTTGAGCTTAGATAAAAATTCCTGTAAGGGGGCACATATGAAATCGTTAACAAGGTCAGTAGGCAAGTTGCTCCAGCCACGAGCAAAACGGCAGGGGATGCCGACTCGTGCATTCATTTGTTCACTCTTGTTTATTCTTTTTAGAACAAACTTCCCACGGCGATCAATGGTCAAATTACAGGAAAATATACAGAGGATACACAACTTAAAAAGAAGATAATAAATGACACAGTTTACAAAAGTGACACATCAAAATTGGTTTAGGACGTAAAAGATTTGTAATATATTTAAAATATACTTAAAATAAAATTTGTTTGAAAAATACTGAAACCGTTGTCTGTATGAAAATAATTTGAGGCCTTCAGAAGAAATTAAGAAAACAAACTAAACAGACGCATAAAGAGCCGCATAATTAAATTCAGTTGTTGTTAAAGGCAAGCTCGGTAAACGGCAGTGAATCTTCTTTTGACCACAGCGAGGGCGTTGTTTTAGTTGACGTCATATCAGGGAGCATTGTTGTGAGCACGATTCAAACATTCGCGACGGTCGATCATGGACAATCTCTCGGCAGGTTACTGACCTCATGGGAGTCTCATTTACGCCTGGGATGCCTCTGCTTGAAAATACCAGAGGTGAGGTTTAAGTGTTCTGGACGAATTGGAAACAATCTTCTGAAAAAGGGCAGCTAGGCCAGACCGAACCCCGAATACCGACTGGTTCCTGTCGCAACACAATATCATCCTAGAGTGGACTTTCTGCGGTTGAATAGTTGCACTACTAAGTTAAAGGCACGTTCGATAATTCTCAAAGACCAATATTCTCACTTGGTGTTACCAACATATGCATACAACAACAAATTTGTGAACATTTTGGCTCAATTGGTATTCAAAGAATGCAAGAGAATTTATGGAAGAAAAAAACACCCTTGTTGCACTACTTTGTGTGCTCTCAGATGCATAATAAAATACCTCAGATGATGCCTTGTATTTGAGAAATGACCTCTTTGTCAAAAACTACTTCAGAGGGAGTCGTTTCTCACAGTGTTTTACACTATCCACAGCTCTCCGAGTCCATTGCTCATTACCAAGAAAGTGTATTTTATTATGCTAACTAAACATTTATTTCGAGTAATTACCAACAGTTTCAATACAGTGCCTTTAAACCCGTCTTGTTAAGCTTATCTAAAAGACAAATCGTTGTTGTGACTCGTTATTTTGTTGTAACTGTTTACTTTCAAACTCATCTCAGCATAGTTTAAAGATGCTATGTCTGATATTTGGCCAATGGGGGTCGAGAAAGTTAGAAGCTTTCATTTGAGCCTTTGCTCGAAAAAATCCGCCAATTATTAGTAGCAGTGAAATAAAGTGCTCAAAATTAGTTTTTGTCGGGATCCCGACAATATATCACGTGACCAATTTTTATGTGTTTTATAAGAAACGTTTTAAATTTTTGTCATGGTTCCTGACCATTAAAAGTAAAAGTTAAACTGTTTTTCCTTAGAGCGGGTGATACTCTTTGAAATACCATTCACTCCAAAAAAAATCAATTTTTTAATGTTTGGGGCCAAAAATCTGACATAGCATCTTTAACGTGCAGTTAGTAGATAGACATCCCACTCTTGCCACTTCTTCGGATTGGAAGTCATCTATTAACGTAGATGATAAATTACATCTTCGGGGAATGTTGATATCTTACGAATGTTTCCTGTCACTTGTCTTGATCTGGCGGCTGCCAAAGTGCAACCCTCTTCCCTCTACAAGGGTCATGTCATCTTTATCTCCGTGAAAGAAATGACATATGTCATAAACTTGGGATGGTTTATATGATTTGAGGCATTTCATGGTGAGGTATTTGGTTTGCGGTAGCACCATGTGTGTATCTACTTGCCCGGTAGCTGTATGTTCTACTACCGTGGAGTAGATTTATCGGATTGTTCGGGAGACTTCTAAGCTCTTTTAAAAAACTGTCCTGCTTTTTAACTACTACCTTGGTGGTATAGGTAAAGCAAAATTGGCTTGGACTACTACTTCAGCTTTTTTGATCGTTATTATCTGCACTGCTGCGGAGTGAGTTGTTAAATTGGTCTCAACGTTTCGACTAGCTTGCTCTAGTCATCGTCATGAGACTTGGGATAGTTGTAAATACTTTGCCTGGTTGCTATCAATGTCAAGTGGGGACAGGGGTGATTGAACTATAATGTTTTGATGTTCGTTAGTTCCTTGGTTACACGGTTTGCTTTCTTCGACAGTCTCTTAAAGACAGTGGACACTATTGGTAATTGTCAAAGACTAGCCTTCACAGTTTATGTTTCTCAACATGTGCATAAAATAACAAACTTGTGCAAATTTGAGCTCAATCGGTCATCGAACTTGCGAGATAATAATAAAAGAAAAAACACCCTTGTCAAACGAAGTTGTGTGCGTTTAGATATTTGATTTCGAGACCTCAAGTTCTAAACCTGAGGTCTCGAAATCAAATTCGTGGAAAATTACTTCTTTCTCGAAAACTATGGCACTTCAGAGGGAGCCGTTTCTCACAATGTTTTATACCATCAACCTCTTCCCATTACTCGTCACCAAGAAAGGTTTTATGCTAATTAATATTTTGAGTAATTACCAATAGTGTCCACTGCCTTTAAGCATGACAGCCATTATCATATGAGCGGCAAACATGGAAAAGCTTGAAATGGGTTTTCTACATCATTGACCGCCATTGCATGCATGCTGTGCAACTGCTGTGAGAAATATTAGCAAGAGTAAACGCGCTGAAACATGACATCATGGTATTGCTTGTGACATAACAGTGTTTGACTGTCATTAGGTTTTTTTTTCATAGTGCAATCATTCCGATCATTGAGTCTTTAAGACCAGTTCAAGAAACTCAACCGCGATTAAAGATGCAGTTTATTTTAATTGTCTAGTTTTCAAACAAGACACAGTAGAGCAAACCTGTCAAATTTTCATTGAATCGAGTTTTCCTGATATAAGTTTTTTAAACAACTGATAATGGACAGTGTTCATGTTTTTTGTTTGTTTGTTTTTTGCACTTTCACATAGTCTTCGACTGCGGCAACTGATATTATTGGTGAGGGGTTGAAATTGTTCGTTTTAAAGCTAGCCGACCGGAACTACATCTCTTCAGATAATTTGAACTGTTGTGAAATGTTTGAACTTAAGGCTTAAAGGCTGAAACTAAACACTGTTCTTTTGATCCAACTTTGGCATGACTACGCAATCAAACCGAGGACTTTAACAAAAGGGATCCGGGAAAACAAATGTCCTATCGAGGACGTCCTCGCTTTGCTTTTTCCTGTACAATGGGGAAATCACTAAAATGTCAAAACAATGGGAGATCAAAGGGGTGCTCTCGGTCCACACCATTTGTAAATCCGTGTTTGTGTTTTAACGTTACATACGAAATGTGGACCTAAGAATAAAAGAGGTCCACGTGATGTAGGCGGGACTTTGAAAATGGACTTACACACGTCTGCACAGTGTTATTTACAGTGTTGAAGAATAGGAGTTTCCTTAGAGACACTGGACACCTTTGGTAATTGTCAAAGGCCAGTCTTCTCACTTGGTGTATCTCAACAATGCGCATATTAACAAACCTGTGAAAATTTGAACTCAATTGGTCGTCGAAGTTGCAAGATAATAATGAAAGAAAAAAACACCCTTAATTGTCGCACGAAGTTGTGCGCTTTCAGATGCTTGATTTCGAGACCTCAAATCATAATTCTGAGGTCTCGAAATCAAATTCGTGGAAAATTACTTCCCTCGAAAACTACGTCACTTCACAGGGAGCCGTTTCTCATAGTGTTTTGTACTATCCACCATTACTCGTTGCCAAGTAAACTTTATGCTAATAATTATTTTTAGTATAAACCAATAGTGTCCTGCATTTAGGTGTCAGAGCATATTGTCCACACAGTGACAGTAAGTGTGCTGTGTGTGTTTTTGAAGAAGACTAAACGCCTCGGTGTGTTTTATTTTATTTTCATCCTATAATTGTTGATGGACGTGTATGAATTGCGGTTACAGGGGTACTCCTCGGGCTATCAGTTAGTTCCGTGGAAAAAGCATGCCTTGTTGAGCAAATTGTTAGATTGTGAAATTGTGTTCCGTATATACGTCACCCTTTCTCCGGAGCTTTCGTTAGTAGTCGATAACGTGCTGTATATACAAACATAATAATATTGAAGTCTTATATAGCGCACGTATCTACCAAACAAGGTACTCAAGGCGCTGAGTATATACAAACTTTCAGAAGGATAGGTTATTGCAGTGATGAATTTTGAGACCCAATTAGTTAGCACCTTATAAGGGTTTACAAGGTGTTTTTGCGCACTAAGCAGCCACAGCCAGGAACACTGGGCCAAACCCCTTCTCTTTTTGATAAGTGCACTGGGTTCTTTTACATGCGTTACACAACACATGGGACCAACGGCTTTACGAGTGTATTTATTTTAGTCAGAACAATAACGTCATTAAAGCGATCGCACAACATCGGTAAACAGTATTGTCCAAAGGCCCACACTTGGTGTATCACAACTTATATATAACATTTAGGCTCAATCGGTCATCGGAGTCGGGAGAAAATAACGAAAAAACCCACCCTTGTTTCCGCACGTTTCGCCGTGTCATGACATGTGTTTAAAATAAATCCGTTATTCTCGATATCGAGAATTGATATTGTTTTAACGTTTTCTCAAAAAGTAAAGCATTTCGTGGAATAATATTTCAAGAGGAGTCTATCACCATTGCCTTCTGTTAACGCTGTAAGTCATTTGTAAATCTGTGAACTGTTAATTTTTGTTCTGTTCAGAAAGTGTCTGATGGCTTTAAGGGTTTAACGGGTCAGGGTTGAAAAGACTGTCTCGAATTGCTAATAAAGTGATGCAAACCCAACGTGTGAAATAAGCTTAAAGCATTTCTTTATTTGTAGTGATTACTTTTTGACATTGGATTATAGTCGTTTGATGATGTGTATTATGAAATGATTTGTAGCCGTTTTTGTGTTTGAAACTTATTTTGAAAACATTATTGATGGGGTTCGGCGCGGGCTTCGGGCTCAGGAATCTTTATTTCCCTGTGGTTGTGTTAGTTTCCGAGGTATTGCTCGTCGGTGACCGAAGCTTGACGCATGGGATCAATATCCGTGGATCGATGTTCCAGTTTGCAATGATACCCCTCAATAAAATAAAATCAATTAACAATTGAGTGTACTATAAAAAAAAAACAAGTACACGTGGTGGGAAAAGCATAATCAAATTGCCCAGAAATGATCAAATAAGACTGAACAATTCCCAGCGATTAAAAAGAAATTACACAGCCATAAATATAGATCAAACACTGTTTTCAGTATCGTAGGACAAGATGTTTCGAGTACGGTTTCCTTTGTTGCATTTTCCCTGGTACCCGTTATAGAATGAACCACTTTGCTGAGATTGAAATGACTATTTGTGACAATGGGGTTAAAAGGTTTGTATTTTTAGCATTCGATGAACTCAATTGGTCCATGAATGTTGAAGGATTGTTGTGAAAGCGACACTTTTGCCACACGCGATGTTCATGTTATTTGTCTTTTTTTTCTTCTCACACTCTCAAGAGAGAAATCTGAGAAGATTTTCTGTCTGTGGAATTTTATTTATTTAACGGTCCGGGTAATTTAGGACATTTCTGTTTTTAGAGTAGTATAGTGATTCATTTGTCGATTACAAAAGTATGCATTTCAAATCAGTTCGTTTCCTCCATAAAATTAAACTTCAAGTTTGTATCAGCAGTGTGCATTGCAGGAGGAAAACAAAATAACGAGGTTGATTTCATTTTCTTGTGATGTTCAGGAAATTGTGAAATGGTGCAGAATAATTTCATCTGCCGCCCGGGGCCTCTTCGTCTTCAGTAGAACATAGCATACTAAAATGTCGGCCGCACTGACTCAAAAGAACAACAATTATTTCCTATCAAATTTGCTCGAATAAATTGCGAGTGATTTTTACAATTTAAAAACAATTTGCTGCATGCGGTCCTTTGAAATTGAGCATGAGAATAATAATAACAGTTCTTAACATTAATGGCAGATTGATGTCCAATGAGTGAAACATTGTCAACTAAAATAATTTAAGGGAATACACCCAAACTGCAATCGCTGCTAAATATCAGAACTCGACTTTTCCCGTCCTTTTCGACAAATGAGCGGCCAATTTAACTTATATGCATCCGTAATTCAAGTGATTTTGACTCTTCATTTGAAAGCGTCCATCATTTCCAGTTTGAAGCATGCAAATGTCCATATCGATCTTTTCAATTAAGCTTAAAGACGTTCTCTTTAACCTGTAGCGAAATTGCCATTAATTGTTAGCAAAATACATTTGGCTGAACTTAGGGGAAACAAATTTCAAGCCTTACGTGTCATTGTAAGTGAGACCATTGTGTTTTCTTAAAGCAGTGGATACTATTGGTACATACTCCAAATAACTAATTAATAGCATACAACCGTACTTGGTAACGAGTAATGGGGAGAGGTTGATAGTATAAAACATTGTGAGAAACGGCTCCCTCTGAAGTGACATAGTTTTCGAGAACGAAGTAATGTTCCACGAATTTGATATTGAGACCTCAGATTTAGAATTTGAGGTCTCGAAATCAAGCATCTGAAAGCACACAACGTTGTGTGACAAGCGTGTTTTTTCTTCCATTTTTATCTCGCAACTTCGACGACCAATTGAGCTAAAATTGTCACAGGTTTGTTATTTAATGCATATGTTAAGATACTGGTCTTTGACAATTACCAATAGTGTCCAGTGTCTTTAACCATCTGTGTGTGTCAGGTGTCTGGGCATGTTGCTGTGGTATATATCACCACATTATTCTGTTGTTTGAAGTTGTACTTAAGCCAGACAAGTGATTTTCAGGCAATAGTTGAACCATAAGCAGCACAAAATCATAAATGACTTTCCGAAACTCGAAGACGAATTCGATGACCAAAATGCACAACTCGATATGCGTCTAGTATGGCACCCTGTCTGCAATCGCGGCGGTTTTTTTGTTTTGACAACTGATATGTAAGTTTGGATGCTTCAGCAAATAGGCGTGTTGTGTCATTGGCTCAAGGTCTGACCCACAATGCATTAGCAAGTCAGGTTTCAGGTCAGGTTTATTTTCCATACCATTTATACATGTACTGTACAATGTAAGGGAAAACTAATTATAGAACTTAATAACAGTATGGGGACGTCGCAGACAGAAAGCCTAGGATTGTACAGGGTGTGCCCCATACAAAAAGAATACATATAACAGAATACATAAATAATCATGAGTTTTGAAAATAGATAAATAAGCAATATTCAATATGTAGTTTATTTACTGAATAATATAATTTAATAATTATTCATAATTAGTCAATAAATGAAATTTAAAAGAAAAATAACCATCTATAACCTTAACAATTTAATATTGAGTCATTATGTCAATTTAAGTTCATAAAGCTGCTAGTTATCGTTAACTATATTAAGAAGAAGTTGCTTTTCGCAGTAATGTATAACCTACCTCCATGGTATAACTACCGTGTATATATCCTTGTATGGATCCTTGCTAGTTATGTCTTTGGTTCAAGGTGTAAGCTGACCCATAGTGTAAGTAAACTGGTCAGGGACTTTCGCAGATACCTCAAATAGCGTGGGCCTGTCAGGTATATTGGTTCAATGTTTAACCTAGCAGACTCAACACGTAACCCAGTCTAGTAATTTATTACTACCGATATACCCCCATTGCCTCAAGGTGTAAACTGACCCATAATGTAAGCTGGTCTATAGCCTTGGTGTAGGCTCAAAGCTCAAAACTCAACGACAAGTTATATCGTAGCTTAAACCAGTCTGGTAATTTATCCCCACTTGTTATTTAAAGGCAGTGGACACTATTGGTAATTACTCAACATAATTATTGGCATAAAACCTTACTTGGTAACGAGTAATGGGGAGAGGTTGATAGTATAAAACATTGTGAGAAATATCTCCCTCTGAAGTGACGTAGTTTTCGAGAATGAAGTAATTTGCCACGAGTTTGATTTTGAGACCTCAGATTAAGAAATCTAGCATCTGAAAGCCACAACTTTGTGTGACAAGGGTGGTTTTTTTTCCATTATTATCTCGCAATTTCGATTACCGATTGAGCTTAAATTTTCACAGGTTGCTAATTTTGTGCATATGTTGAGATACAGCAAGTGAGAAGACTGGTCTTTGACAATTAACAATAGTGTCCACTGCCTTTAATTTTAAGTGTAAATCTATAATGTAAACCAGTCTATGGTGACTGATATACAGCCTGTTGTGTGTTTGCTCTGAATTTGTAAACCCACTCATAATATATACAAGGTGATATAATGACTTAGACATTTCGTAAAACTTGGCCAAATTTAAGCCTTGCTATTCAATACTGTATTGCCAAACTGTAAACCCAGCCCATTCTTGAAACTGATCTATATTAATTCATTGGATACGTGGATACTTCACTCATTAAATTTCCGGGTCAGAGATAACCCCGATCCGGGTCTCATGGGGCCTGACTATGTTCTGGATCAGTTTGACCCGGAATCTGTATAGTAATAATATATCAGTAATGGGTCAAACTGACCCTGAAACCTAGTTAAAAACCAAGTGTTAAACCATTTTCCGGGTCAGCCCTGTCCCGGAATTGGGTCAGGTTCACTCGCATAGTGGTTTGTTTTATAAGTGTTCTTACATACCCAAGCAAAGGTATTGAATATGTTTACTCCAATGTTTCATAAGATACAAAATTCAAGCGGTTACATTTGTACAGGCACAGCTCGCATATCGTCATATGTTATCATAACAAAAGGAAGTACTCTCGAATCTTAAGGCTTCAAAATCACACTAGAATTGTTTAGTCCTCTCTCCGCGTCACAGCGTAATTAGTTCAATGTCATGGTTATGCATTTATTAGATATGCCTAGCTCTAAAACCTTTGGTCCAGCGGTCAGTTTAATTGGGCCCCTTGTGTTCTCATAACATGGTTACCAACCACGATAAAAATTTCACTCTCAACTAAAAGCATCTGAGAGCTTGGCACTCGCCGACGCAGATAGGATTATAAACTCAGCCAAAAGTATCAAACTTGGGAGTGATAACTGGATTGGTGTGGGGACATGTAGCTATGATTTCTGACAGGCGGATATATATAGATACTAACTAATGCTTGCTGGCATGTCTACCATGGGATAACTATATATAGCCGTTTCTCTCTCGTGTAAACTTATTAAATGTTACCCTTCCATACACGAATACAGCAAATCCGATTTGGAACCAATCGTATAAAAAGATTATTAAAATGATCAGACAGGCAAAGAATCAACAAAACTGAACTTCTATTCCTTTAATTTTATTTTGTGTGCACCTGAAGTGACCTTTAATAGAAAGAACATTTGGTGCGCAAATGAAAACAATGGGGTTCATTGTTGTCAGGACAACGGGTTGAGCAAGGGAGGGCTAAGATTAGAGGTCATTGTGCACCTGTTTTAACACTGCGTATGAAGTGTGGACCTGGGAACGAAACATGTCTACGTAGTGTATGGACTTGAAACACTATGTGGACTTTCACACGTCCACACAGTGTGTTTTACTGTGTTGAAGATAAGGATTGTTGTTAAGTGCAAAGAGCAAAGAAATTTCGACAGAGTGACTGAGTGCAACACCGTGTGCCTACGGAAGTGCCATTGCGGGGGTCTTTTACATAGTAGAACCACGGACCCCACAAGGGAATTTAATTTGCTCCACCTGGACCCTACAAGGGAATTCATAAGAAAGGGGAAGAATAAAATGATAACCGAACCCCACAAACTGGATTAGTAAGGTTGTGTGTGACTGCACGTTGGGGCAATATGAAGTGTGGACTTGAGAACAAAGGAAGTCCACACAGTAGGGACTTGAAACACTATTTTGTTTTACAGAGTTAACGATTTTGGTGGGATTTGTTAGTGCATATAATTGTTTTTAGATCTCCACAGTGTGTATGCTACATATAGTCCATGTGTGTCCTCTTGTTTAGAGGTTTACACTCACAAACAACAGCCGTGCGGTTCTCGGTAGATCTTCCTAATGAAGCAAGTATCCTTTTGTACCAATACAATAAATATTAATATTAAGCTTGCTGTGTTTTCATTGATATGGTTGAGTTTCCAAACAAACCACTTGTTTTTATTTGTTTTATTGACAAAAAAATGTTGTTGATCTGAAGATGTTTTTTATATGGCTTTTGTTATAAGCTATCCCTGCTTTGGCCAATCTCTGCGTTTCCCTGTGGAAATTGAAAATTCCCGAGTGAGCAGCACTTGTTTTCTTCAACTTTCTATTCTTATCGCTAATTAAGTTCTGTGCACAATGACAACTTGTCGTTGACAAATTCACTATGTTTAGAGTGACTATAGGCCTGCAAAGTTTGCTTGTTTTTCAAATTTGCAAAGTACATATGACTTTATACTTCACAATGGAGAGAGACGGCTTATATGAGGGCTCTGGTGTTGTATAAAGCTGGTTGAATCCTCATTGGGCATTAAATGGCGCTGTACACTATAGTAGTCAATATACAAAATAATTGTTAGCATAAAAACTTACTTGGTAACGAGCAGTGTAGAACTGTTGATAGTATAAAACAACATGAACAACGGCTCCCTCTGAAGTAACGTTGTTATGGGGAAAGAGGTAATTTCTCACTCAAATGTTAAAAGTCTTCGGGCCGGAAGTCTTTTTAGGCATCTGTAAACACACCAAATTGTGGGTGTTTTTTCTTTCATTATTCTCTTGCAACTTCGATGACCACACGAGTCTAATTTTTCACCGAGTTGTTAATTGATTTATTTTATTGATCTTGATGACTTCTTTAGTAAGAAGCACTGAAGCTGTTCACACTTCGATGACGAATTGAGTCAATTTTCACAGACTTGTTATTTTTAAGGATAATGTTGGGACACACCAAGTGATGAGAACACTGGTTTTTGACAATTACCAAAGGTGTCCAGTGCCTTTAATATGAAGTTGTTGTAAATATAAGAAGTAAACAGCAAACAAATTTTACCGTCCGCTTCAAGAGATACTCTGGGCTCAATTTCACAAAGCACTGAAGATGCATCTTAAGGTGTGTTGACGATGTTATTGCCATGGTGATTTATATTGATAAGATAACAGCACTCTTGTCTCTTTGTGAAACCGGCTACTCGTCTCTAGCAAAGCACTCTGGAATTGTTTTTTTACAACAGGCATATAGTTTTGTTTGTGCCTTATAAATGAGTTTGAATTTGCTTTGAGTTTGTCATGCAACGTATAAGAATCCACCATCTGATTGGACCCACAATATTTTGCACTCAACAGCACATCTGGTGACAAAATCGCAATTGAAATCTTACACTTTTCCTTTCAATTCATGAGTTAAAAAATAAAATAAAAAAATAAGTCATCATAATAACGACATAACAAAATATAAACAGCAAGTTACACAATACGTTTCAAAGACAGGCCAATGTAACACCTAATGGTTTACAAAACTAAATGACGGTGTATGTTGTAGTTTTCCAAATGTCGTTGTAGAAACATGATCATCTGTAAGCCGCGTCACAACAAGGAAAATGAAATTAAACAGCGCTATTCTTTTATCGGGATTTAAGAACGTTTGGTATAAATACTCTTAAAGGCAGTGGACACTATTGGTAATTGTCAAAGACTAGCCTTCACAGTTGGTGTATCTCAACATATGCATAAAATAACTAACCTGTGAACATTTGAGCGCAATCGGTCATCGAAGTTGCGAGATAACAATGAAAGAAAAAACACCCTAGTCACACGAAATTGTGTGCTTTCTGATGCTTGGTTTTGAGACCTCAAATTCTAATATTGAGGTCTCGAAATCAAATTCGTGGAAAATTACTTCTTTCTCGAAAACTATGGCACTTCAGAGGGAGCCGTTTCTCATAATGCTTTATCCCATCAACCTCTCCCCATTACTCGTCACCAAGAAAGGTTTTATGCCAATAATTATTTGGAGTAATTACCAATAGTGTCCACTGCCTTTAAAAATTAATGACATGAACATTTTACTTTCGAAGTGTAGCAGATTTCGATATGTATAAATCATTCCGAGAACCATTTCACTTCGGAGTAATGTGGAAAAGTAACAATAAAAACATCAGTTTTTATCCCCCCCAAAAAACTGAATCTGAGAAACGTTTTGTCAGGTTGTGTATCCCAGTTATGGATTATTCCTCCTGCATTTGTTCAAAAACGCTAACACGTTTTAAAGCAATATCGCACAACATCGGTAAATAGTGTTGTCCAATAGCCCACACTTCGGGTATCACAACTTATATATAAAATAACAAACCTGTGAAAATGTAGGCTCAATCGGTCATCGGAGTCGGGAGAAAATAACGGGAAAACCCACCCTTGTTTCCGCCCGTGTGTTTAAAATAAATCCGTTATTCTCTATACCGAGAATTGATAATTGTTTTAATGTTTTCTCAAAAAGTAAAGCATTTCATGGAATAATATTTCAAGCGAAGTCTATCACCATTACCTTTTATAAACCCTGTAAGTTGTTTGTAAATCTGTGCACTTTTAATTTTTGTTCTGTTCCGAAAGTGTCCAACGGCTTTGAAATTAAATTAAGAGAGTTTTGCGGTAACACATTATCTAGTTTGGGTAGTGTTCGTTCTGATAATAACCGATGGCTAACGACTCAGCGTTTCAATCAGTATTCTCTGGTCGTCTTCAGGAGGTACCCGTCTTTCACAAACAACACTGCTCAAAAAGAGATATTCATAATGATGTTACCGCAAACCTCTCTTAGTTAAACTGACACCATGCACTGTTTGTAATCCAACTTAAAATGAAAATGGTCACAGGTTAGTTTTATGGTTTTATCATATATTTCCATTTATATATATAGGATTAAAACCATCGAACGGTGCCCCAAAAAGAGGTATACTTTGCTTTAAAATACAAACAAGGATCTCAGTTTGCTGCTGGACCCACATGAATGTGCAATAACGATATGCTATGATCTGATACAATCTCGGCCTCCGCTACCCGCCGTGGCATGAAGTGTCTCGCGCTCGGGTGATATTAATAGCGCAATATTTTTTTGACATTTCCGATCTTGTATAAACCGCCGAGTTAAGCGCATTGGTTGCAGATTTACAAAAGATAAAATAATACCATTTAGAATTCTCCGTTGGGTATTTTCCATGGCGGCGCAGAAAATCTGATATTTGACTTCGCTTGGCTGGACTCAGTTTGAAACGTTAATCATTTGTGCTGGGTGCCGAGCCATTCGTGTTGTTCAATTAGATATTAAAGGCAGCTTGTGTTCAATACTTCAAAACTGATGATATGATGGAATTTATACTGGTACTTCGGAAAAATCAATCACTGCAAGATAATTGATAGGGAAAGGTGAAACCACAACCAGGAAAGAAAAATATATACAGGAAGTGTTTAAAGCTATTTATAATTAACGATACAGACAAAAACAAAACTAAACTATTATTATATACCCAACGCAGGAACAAAAAAACATCTATAAAAACATCTATAAAATAGCTAAAGGGACATTTCACGCAACAAGAAATATGATATATATTAAGACTGTTGTAAATCGCATGAATTTACAAATATAGAGTAACAGTTATAAAATTGATATGGATATGATTTTGTTTTGTTTTTACCAAAGGACCTTGGGGTCGATTTCACACAGAGTTAAGACTAGTCTTATCTTGAGTTAGGACGAGTTACTCATCCTAACTTAGGACTACGCATACACTTTGTATATCTCCTAGGACTAGTCCTAAGTTAGGACTAGTCTTAACTCTTTGTGAAATCGACCCCTGGAAATATATCTCAGTGAAATGTGATGCATTAGACATCGATGGAAGGTAAAACAATAATAGTTAGTCATAATCGATCTTTATGGCCCCGATGTAAGCATTTTTATGTTTTACATTTTATATTCTTTTTATATTTTAAATATCTCAATTAATTTAAGAACAAAAAAGGGTCAGAATCACCCCCCCCCCCCCCCGGTGATGGAAGGTTGCCTTCCTCCGTGAGCCTTTCAATTGAAACTGCATACTTAAGAGGGCCCACCAAGTTAAATGTTTGTAGAGGGACGAGTGCAGTTGTACACCTTGTTTCTTTTTATGTATAGTAAACCTTTGAAAGATAGTGTTAGATGGTGGAGTGAAATAATATTCGTACCCGCGTGCAAGCAAATCGTGAGATGATACCAAGTTTTACCACAAACACATTTGATTGAAGTCGATGCATGCATCATGAAAAAAGTTCTGTTCAAGGACATGCAAAGAGGAAAGTATGACCACCGAAACAAACTCAAAGTCACGAACGTGATTGATTTCGGTTGTGTTTTTTCAAAGGGGCGCCAAATGAAAATGAAACATTTTCTAATACTGTCATGATTTCAGGGCATGGTTCAGTATGTCTCTATACTTTGTTTCGGTTTGAATTGTAACTCGTTGCCTCATTGTTAAAGGCAGTGGACACTATTGCATGATTACTCAATATATTTATTCTCATAAAACCTTTCTTGATTACGAGTAATGGGGGAGAGGTTGATAGTATAAAACAATGTGAGAAACAGCTCCCTCTGAAGTAACATAGTTTTCGAGAAAGAATTTTTTTTCCAAGAATTTGATTTCGAGACCTCAGATTTAGAATTTGAGATATCGAAATCAAGCATCTGAAAGCATACAACTTTGTGTGGCCATGGTGCGACAAGGGTGTTTTTTTTCTTCTTTCATTAATATCTCGCAACTTCGACGACCGATTAAGCTCAAATTTTCACAGGTGTGTTATTTTATGCATAGATACACCAACTGTGAAGACTAGTCTTTGACAATGACCAATAGTGTCCAGTGTCTTTAAACATTCTTTCACATCGTTGTCAGACTAAGCTTTCAATGTTTCCCTCAACTTCAGACAAGAAAAGTGCTACTTTCTCTTTGTTATCCTTTTAAAAAGGAAATTGAATTACATTTATAGTCGCCGACCTTCGCATTTGGCTGGTGTATTTGCAACAATGGCGGCTGATGATGCTCTTGTTGGCTGAACATTCTGTTTTATATAATCGTCAGATTAAGCTTTAACAAAATTGTCCTGAGTTTAGACTGGATTAGTGTGAGATTCCTTTTGTTGGACGTTCTCGGTGAGAACACTAAACGTTCTTAATTTAAAAAAAAAAGTTTAATCAACCCGGACATTAGTGACAAAAATGGCTTAAACAATGTCATGTTGTCGTGGTTACCTTCCATCATATAACATCAACAAGGAAATTAAATCCACATGAAAGACACTATGGACACCTTTGATGGTCAAAACACAATGTTTAATATTATCAACAGCTCTCCATGGCCCGGAAAAGTGAGTTTTATTCTAACAATTATTTTGAGTTGTTACCGATAGTGTTCAATGCCTTTAAAATGACAACGTTGTATCAGCCCACCGTGTTGAAAATCATGTCACATATTGCAATGTATCCAATCAGCTCAGTTCATCCATGCTTTTGCTTTGATTCCCTAATGCGATTAACTCACTCATAAACAGTTGCCTTTCACTTGAACTGATTTTGTTTTTCCGCCGACGGAAAGAAAAAAAAAACATGTTCATAAATACATCTTCCCCTGAAAGACAACTATTGCCAAAGCGCAAATTGCTCTGGCTGTCTTGTCTGGTGAATAATAAATAAATAAAAACAAATAAATAAATAAAAAACAGTTTTTGGAAAGTAGTACAGCCCCCCCCCTAAAAAAAAATAAAATCATAGTAATAATAAGAATGATAAATTAATTTTGTTTTAACCATTTAGCCACTGTACCGCCCAGCCGCATATAGCGATACACTGTATGCGGTACGAGGAAACCTCGCTAGCGTGTTTGTAGAAAAAAAGGAACATCAAAAGAAAACTCGATAGTCATTAGTAGGTCCACGCATTTGTAATTGTTTTATATCTAGTTGTTATAGATCGTTATTAATTCTCCCTTCACAGTTGACTTGTCGAAGCTAATGATGACGAAATAATTAGTATGAGCATTGAGCCAGACAAAAGACTTGAAAGCTATCATTTTATCCGTGCACAAAAATATTCGCCATAAAAATTACCGTAGCCGTTTAACAAGAGGCATTTATTGTTCCCATGAGAACTTGTACTTTTATACAAATATTACCGAAAGGGTACAAAATTGTGCATACACATTAAGCCGTGGCTATCTTTTAAAATTTGAACTACGATTCCAGTAATTAACTGCAAGAATCTTGAGAAATTGGATTTCAGCAAACTCGGGCGGTGCAGGGACTAAAGGGTTAAGTACAAATCAACAAAAAGATCGAGAACAACGACTGCAACAACACCAAACAACAAATAAACACACGCCCCCCCCAAAAAAAAAAAAGCAAATAAATGTAAGACGAATGGTCTATCTTGAAAAGGAACGTCGTTGCGATCAAAACACAACACATTTTGTTGCAAGTATTTTCGGGCTGTCTTTGTAATATTTTCTGTACGATTGTGTACGAAAGTCATTTCAATCGTTACCTTGTGGTATTACCTATCATCTTTTGTGTTTCAAATCTTGGGTATGGTCGTTATTGCCTCTTAAAGCAAGTTCATCTTCCGTATTTCAGAAGCATTTTTTACTCGTTATGTGGCAATAATGTAACACACCGTCCCACACGTCTTTTTAACTTGAAATATTATTGTTTAGTGTTGTGTTTCATAAGGTGTTTTTATTTGGAGGTGGGCGGGGGGCTCGTTCGGGTGTACGTTTGATTGTTTGTTATTATTTGTTCTTCTTTTGTTTTGGGTGATTTTATGAATTCCTGATTTTGTTTTATTAGCTTTTGTCCCCCACTTCCATCCTTCCCTATCCTTCGTCCTGCCCACCTTTTCCAGCACGACTCAACCACAAAACCAAAATCCAATATGCACAAACGATATCAATTTCAGCACATTAAGGGACACGATAAGCCCACTCATGTGAATCTCGTCTGTGTGTATCTCTAATCGATAATCTGCGGCAAGATCTCCCACAAGGGAGCCACCGGATTGCTTATTCCCCAGACCCCCTCAAGTCTGGGTGTGTGACCGGCAATATTTTGTATGCAATTAAAAATTGTATGCGGGGGGCACATTAGGTAAAGGTTAAATGCATGGGCATGGAAGGGGGAACAAACACTTATTGCTTGGACAAAACTAATCTGTGTTGTTTTGTTTTGCCGAGCTTTGAACATCAGGGCCCTATTTCGTAGAGCTGTTGAAGCACATAAAGTAGCTTTAAAAAAAACGTAGACCTTTGTAATACTGTTTACTGGTAGTTCTACTGTTTGTTTCTTTGCGACTGTACAGTGTGATGAGATAAGTGTTTGTGCAGCACACAAAAACAACAGATGACAAGATTTATAGATTAGTTCAGATTATATTATTGGGTTAGATCTCCTTTCCAATATGTTTGCACGACATAGTACATGTAACGCTTTCATGTTTTACCTCTCGGGTAAATATATTAAAACTTGTCTGCACTCTTCGCTAGAATAAACAGCTTTTTATGCTTCTTAGTCTAACCTCAATATTTAAGTCCCTCTCGAAATTGCGAAATTGGATTTGTAACATTTTACTTTCTGAGCGTCCATGTAGTGTAATAGACACCCCCTGTTAGAAGATTTGTTTGAGTGTCGCGACTCTAAGACACGTTATGACGTCTCAACCAAATTACTACAAGTGCCAAGTCGCCATCGGCGCCCATATTGTGTCTGAATATCTATTGTATTTGTTATTTCAATGTCGACTTTGCACAGGTCTGTGAGTTGTATTGGCTAGTGAACATTAATAAGTTTTTTTTCTTGCATAGTGATACCATAAGTACAACCAAAATTCGTGAATTGTACTCGCGTCTAAATAAATATATCCCACCAACTATATAAATGTCAACTTAAATACTTTAACAAACCCGCGTACTATTAATACCATAAATCAGACGAGTGTGCGGCAACATAATGTAGCCCGAGCCCTAAATGTAGCCTGACCTAGGTCCGGGCTACATTTAGGTACATGTTTGAGGCTATATTTAGGTCCGGGCTACTTTTAGGTACATGTTTGGGGCTACATTTAGGTCCGGGCTACATTGAGGTACATGTTTGGGGCTACATTTAGGTCCGGGCTACATTTAGGTACATGTTTGGGGCTACATTTAGGTCCAGGCTACATTTAGGGCTCGGGCTACATTATGGTGCCGCACACCATAAGACGGCCATTTTATCGACGAATATGGTTGACAACACACCACTAGTGTCTCATTGACGTGGCACGCCGATACCATGGCGAATCTTTGTTCTACTTTACGTGACTAGGCCAAAGTCACCAACGTCTTGAAAGCAAACGTGCCAATCCTTTTCATGTTTTTTTCCGGCATAATATAAATCCATATCAAGCAGGCACAAAACGAGTTTCTCCTATCCTCTTGGCCGTAATATAAATCCATATCAAGCAGGCACAAAACGAGTTTCTCCTATCCTCTTGGCCGTCCTTGGTTGTTTCTATTTTATCCTTTGTCCGCTATTTGCCAAGGTTAAAACAAGTAATTCAGTTAGCGGTTTATTTTTAGTCCGGTTTGTTGTTTCTGGCTCAGTGGATTGTCTTATTTTGATCCTGAGTGTGTGATCTTGACCGTTGTGTTATGAAACCGCTGTGTTTCAGATCGTGAAGATATTATTTCGCTGTTAAGTGCAGCCATTTCAAATTGAGTTGATTTGTGTCGGTGGTGTAGATCTTACAATGCTTACAAATTTCTTACGAACAACACTCCTCTCTTAGATTTAGGTTTAGTTCATGGTGTTTGGCTTCGTTGTGTTATACGAGGCGAGGGTCAAGTAATTTGTGTTGGCTGCCGAACACAATCTCGAGAATTCTTTATTTTGTTGCTCTTTTGGTTTCTTTTCAAAGTGGGGCGGTTTGGCTAATAATAATATCGCATAATGCATAATCGTCACCTATGTAACGCCCCACGCGCTGTAACATACGGTATTTCCTAATGTGATGTGGGACTACGTTTGAATTATGAGACCTACTCCTTTCGCACTTGGTTCCTTTACGTGCGTTACACAACACACATCACCAACGGCTTTACGTCCCATCCGAAGGACGAAGCAATGGTTAAGTGTATCTCTTAATTGGGGATACAGGTGTCATGATTGGGACTTGAACCCACACTGCTGATCAGAAACACCGGAGCTTGAGTCCGGTGCGCTTAACTGCTTGGTCATGACATGGTTTGTCGTTGAGCCTTGGGGGACGTTTCTCTAAAAGTTAAATTTGATCCACTGCTCCGATCATCATATACCTTACCCAACCAGTTACATGAAGATACACCTAGCAGGCTAATCGAACGATTGACAGAAAATAATAATTCGACTCGTCTCTTAGCCCCCACTTCTTCCCCAAAGAAAATGTTACGTCATTGAACCGGCAGGATTTTACACAATCAATAGTTAGCTCCCATGACAATCACAAATCTTCAAGTCCCTTGAAGTGTTCAGACTGAAAGGTGAATATGCCTTTACCTATTGATACCTTTAAACTCGAAATGAAAACCTGGTTCCCTAAGGCAAAATTTCGTTGAGACCCAATAAGCTTGCTGAAGGCATTAAGTGTCATATGACGTGACGGATGAGAAAATTATTTGTGGGAGAATAACGGCCATGTCATTCTTCTTCTTCTTATACCAATTCTTCTTTTTAATAATACTAGTAATAGTAATAATAGTAATATAGATTTTGTGGCGCACTTATCTGTTTTCTGTTTCTTCTTTTCTTTTGTTTTTAGTTTTTGGGGAATTGTTTTTAAGTAAGCCTTTGCTTATTGCAATTGGAAATCGAAACAGGCAATCTAACCGTGCTTTGATTGGTCTACTGATGCTATTTCCTCGATTTTAAATCGATCAAGTTAACAACAGATTTTTTTAATTTTTATTTTCTTGATTTTCCTTTATAAAGGCAGTGTATAACTTGACGTAATTTAATGTCAAACCCAAAATATCCTCACTTGGTTTATCCTCAATTGGTAATATTGAAGTTGCAAGGAAAAGATGAAAGAATTAAATACCCTTGTTGCATAAAAACTGTGTGCATTCAAACTAAATTTCTACAAAGGTAGCCGTTTCTTACATTGTTTATAATATCAACATCTCTCTAGTTTAATTTGTATGGTCATTAGAGGCAGTGGACACTATTGGTAATTACTCCAAATAATTATTAGCATAAAACCTTTCTTGGTGACGAGTAATGGGGAGAGGTTGGTAGTATAAAACATTGTGAGAAACGGCTCCCTCTGAAGTGGAGCAGTTTTCGAGAAAGAAGTAATTTTCTACGAATTTGATTTCGGGACCTCAGACTAAACCTTGAGGTCTCGAAATCAACCATCTTAACGCACATAACTTCGTGTTACAATGGTGTTTTTTTCTTTCACTATTATCTCGCAAGTTCGACGACCGATTGAGCTCAAATTTTCACAGGTTTGGCATTTTATGCATATGTTGAGATACACCAACTGTGAAGGCTAGTCTTTGACAATTACCAATAGTGACCACTGCCCTTAAGATTTTGAGTAATTACCAGGAGGTATCCCTTAAAAAAGAGCATCCGGCTTTCTTATCCAGAGGTTTGCACAAAGTGCAGTATAGTGCACCCGGTCTCGTTATACTGAAAGCAGAGGCACTTTGATACTTTGTAATTCATATTGCACTTTTTTTCCTTTGTATAAGATCAAAGTGGACAACACCCAGTGAAATTGTCTTCTCTTTTACGCAATCATCTTTCGCGACTTCAATTTTCCCAACGTATATACTTAAAGACATTCTGAATCCACTATCAAAATAGGAAGGAACAAAAAAAGAAGAAACTTATATCCAATTCATCTTGAGTTATTCTCGTGTTACATCGCGCTTGAATGAACAAGACAGAATGACTCGTTCATTTGCCATTGTATTGTAATGCAACCCAGCACACAGCCTGCAGGCTCGTTGGCGAGAGAAGAGAAAAATGTACAAATAAAAAATAAATCCTAAGTCTGGCGTTTTGTCTAAACGATGAAGAGCGTGAATAACCGTTGCCTTGGTAACTGGTAAAGCGTAATCACTACGTTGAGACAATCTCTTTGTGTTATTTTTTTACTGCACTACCTCTGTTACGTCTATCAGATTTGCCTGGCAATCATGCACACATGGTGATCAGAAATAGCATATAGAAAGGCAAGGAGCTTGCAATAGACCTATATTTACAATCCCTTAACAAGAGCTTTGTTTTTTAGACGTGTATCTTGTCGCCAAGGCAATGATGCATGCATTGGCCAGGGTAGACTTATGGCTCTTGGATTGGTGTAGTTCTGTTGTGTCTTTCGTTGTATTTTGATTATTGTAGTGTACAAACATCCCGTTCAGAAATGAACGGTGTATGGTCCCGTGGGACCTGATCTATTTGTGAGTCAGTTTGACCCGGATTCTACGTCATTAAAGACACTGGACACTAATGGTAATTGTCAAAGATCAGTCTTCTCACTTGGTGTATCTCAACATATGCATAAAAAAAAAAATGTGAAAATTTGAGCTCAATCGGTCGTCGAAGTTGCGAGATAACAATAATAGAAGAAAAACCCTTGTCACACGAAGTTGTGTGCGTTCAGATGGTTGATTTCGAGACCTCAAGTTCGAAATCTGAGGTCTCGAAATCAAATTGGTGGAAAATTACTTCATTCTTGAAAACTACTCCACTTCAGAAGGAGCCGTTTCTCACAATGTTTTATACTACCAACCTCTCCCCATTACTCGTACCAAGTAAGGTTTTATGCTGATAAATATTTTGAGTAATTACCAAAAGTGTCCACTGCCTTTAAAGATCACGTATACAGGGAGAGAAAGCAAAGACATAGATGAGGAGCAAGTAATGAATTACAAACAAAACTTTGGCAGCGTATTTACTAATAGTGTCCAGTGCCTTTCAGACCCAGAAAATTGGTGTAAGAATTAGCAACACCGGAGCTTAAGTCGTAATGTAACCACTTTCCGGGTCAGCCTTAATCGGATATGGGTCAGTGGCTCCTGACCGGGAGAGTGTAGAAATAGATCCAAATTCTCTCAGTGATGGGTTGGGGCGTTAAGCACTGAACACATTTGCGGGGTGTTTCTAAAATAACAAACAATCATTTATTGCCAAGTGAAACACAGGTAAACAAGATTTGTTGAACATATGTGACCACTTTCTGGGTCAGTCTCACCCATACATGGGTCAGGGCCTCCCTGGTGCCCGGAACCCGTGCTAATTCTGAACCAGGAGTTTATTATGTGAAAGAACTTCAAACTCTCTCAATGATGTCGTGAATATATTATGTAACGACAGTACACACGGTGAACTGTTTCTTTATAGTACTTAAACAAAACACTAGTTGTATTCACTCTTATTAATAGTCTAAAAGTCACTGTATTTCGAGACGGGAGTGAATGCCACTGAGTTGTTGACACCCCTTCGCTTGACCCATACTCCGAGAAATGTAACAGCAAAACCTGTTAGACACCATTACCGTCTCCTGAATTGTAAACACGAAGTTAAGGCGAATACAACGTCGTATCCAACCAGCAAACACATCCATAATGTCCAACAAAAGTAAGAGACGACTGACCTATACAGCCGATGGAAGTAACGGATGGACTCTTTGATCAGGCAGCTCTGTGCTAATTTACATTGCTGTTTATAGAGATCTGCTCCCCATCATAATACATTAGAGTGAACCATGACTGTGGCAGGTAGGGAATACCAATGTGAAAGTGTGTTGAGAGTGCTAGTGTGAATGCCAGCACGTCAAGTGTACTCCAGTCCAAGACGGTGTCAGTTGAATTGAGTTTGAATGATTAATTTAGGTTGTGTGGATAATGGAAGCGGCATACTGCTGTCGGTGTTCTGGTGTTGTTTAGTAGGCTGTTCAAGAGGTGTACAGGACGTACATGACGTAAAGCCGTTGGTCCCGCGCGTTGTGCAATGCATGTATCACTATAGGGAGGATTAGACGCACGTTACGTGAGCAATGTGAACGTGAACGTCAGAAAAATGTGTCTTAAAAACTCACGTTTTTAGCGTACACGCGTGCTTTTTTCCATTGGTTGACATCAAAAATGGTGTTCAATGACGTCATATGCAATTCATCTATTGGCTCCTAAAAGTGACTACTTAACGTGCGCTCAGTACACGCGTATCAAAATGCAAGTCTTTTGCCGCGATAAGTTCCAAATAAATTATGCTTTTGTATGACGTCACCTTTAAATGCATTGCGTTAGACATATCACAAGATCAAAGAAGATAAAGAGGGGACCATCTTGAGCGAAGAGTGGATCGGGCGCATACCTTATTAAAATGTGCCGAATTCTGGCATATATGAACCAATTCCAGGGGGTTATGAGCGAGCAAGGCATGCTGTGATATCGCCCACTCATAGGAACGAGGTTGAGGTAGTGGGGGAAGCCTGATAGTTGGGATCGTTTTCTCGGTTTGGTTAAACGTAACGAGAATCTTGTTGTATCTCACCAACGGGTGTTCCTTAATCGTGTACAGAATTCAATAATCATAAACCACATCTATGAGTAGAATCTGAGACTCCACAACAGACAAGTCACGCAACCCCAGTACACCGTGATCAATACCGACTTCATAAAGCGCTCTACTAAAATTGCCTTATACCTTTACATCAAACGAGTATTCTAATAAACCAGTGTTCAAGCTAGTTATTGCACTATAGTTTTTGGGTAAAGAAATCGAACCGTAAGGTTTAACCAAGTTCATTAACTCTCCCCACGGTCCAAATTGAATCAAATAGTCTGTCTGGTCTTACAAAGCATGAATTGCGGACGAACGCTCGGAAACAGACGGGTTGTTGTCCACCAGCAGTGCGGCCAACCCGTCTGGCCCCCTACCACTAGACTCCCGTGGCACTCGCTGTATAAACATGCGTTTCACACGATGGGTATTCTACTCCCATACTATTGCAATATTGTCATACGAACGTTTGTACAGAGCTTGTCTGGATATTAAAAAAGCCTTCTGAATTCGTGAGGAGAAGGGGATACGTACGTCGGGAGAGATTGAAGACTGTTGACTTTTTGATTAAAATAGGCTGACTGCTACTCACTTCGCTGTTTAACAAAAGGTAACGGTGTATGCTGCCAAGTCTTGTGAGACCTACCGTGTTTTACTGCAATTTGAGAAGCACGGTGACTGAGCGCGTGAAATAACATCAAAGAGCCCTACAGATAGACTGAACGTTGGCGTGATTAGATTTTAAGCAAAAAGACAAATAGACAGAATGGATTGTGCGCCAGTTTCTAAAAGTCGTGACTCACTAATGCCCTAGACATAAATTCCCCACACAAAGTGGACTTGTTTTCTTTCACAATGATTGTGACAATATGAACTGATTTCATATATGACGAACTAGGACGAGCCAGACGTGTGAAAACAGTTTTGTATACTAGCACGGGACAATCGTTACCCGATGAGAGAGGGCCCGAGCCATTATGAACAGTAAGCAACTAACCTTGTTGTGATCGGTACCCTGGTAATTTATGCTTAGCGAACAGATATAACAACATATCTGCTGAACAATTTTAAAATTGTCCCAATGGTTAATGTACTGCAAGGCTGCCTATTAGCTTACTATTGTTTACTCTCCTTCATCACAAAAATAAATGTGTGATTATGGAAACATGACATTGTTATTATTCATATGCGTCCAAATCAAAACAACTGCAAGTTATTAGGGCACTGTGGACCATCCGCCCGCAGGTAATAATTAATAGGCAGGACAGTTCTTTTCAGAACTGAGAAGGCTCCCGAACAGCCGAACAATCTAACACCGCGGTAGTAGAATAAAGCAAGACAGTTCTCGAAGAACAAACTCCACCTGGCAAGTAGGTACACACATGGTGTTACCGCAAACCAAATATATTGATACCTCACCACATGCAATGCCTCAAATCCTATATAGGCACCGGACACGTTTGGTAATTGTTTTGTCAAATACAAGTATCCTCACTTTGTGTATCCTAATATAACATGCATCAAATAACAAACCTGAGAACATTTGGGCTCATTTTGTCATCGAATTAGCGCAAGGGAATAATGAAATAAAAACACACCCGTTGCCTCAGATGAAGTCTTTGATGACGCCCTTATGCACCCATTGATACACTTGTTACACCCCTTTAAATTTAGCTATAATGAAGACAGATCCTACAATTCATGGAAGCAGCTTCAAATAATGTGTGAGTGTCTTCACAGACAGGAAGCGCTTGTTCAGCTGGAATTGATGTAGACCTGCAGAATATTTTAAACTGTAATAGTCCTCATTTTATAAGGAACTATATCTTGTCGCTCTTGACACCTGTCACTGTTTGAGACGGTTTGTGATACGTGGTCGGGTTGTCTTTCCAGCGCTGTATAATTGTTATTAGCATTGACTGTCATTGCCATGCTACTGTGGTTAGTTACTCTGTTGGTTGTTATTAGTTTGTAATCGTTCAGTCATCAAAAAATTATTAATGCTTCATATGGCACACAAAACTGTTGTCTAAAAGTAATTGCATAAAAGTCGTTATGAAATACAATTAAGTGAGGTTTTCAGTAGCACCATGTAAAAATCTCTGTAAAGAAGTGTTGGTGGTGAAAAGAACCGGTGGTTGACAAACCTAATTTATTTTTAAAAGTTAAAAACACGCAAAATATAAATAGTCCGGTGAGTGGGTACTGTTGCAGATGCAATCGTAAGATTCGACTATCAACCATAGCGAAATCGTGAGGGATTTTCACAATTACCGAAAGCAATGAGACCTGGCCGACTGCTCCACTCGAAAACGATACCAAAGTTTAGTCTGAAGCTAATCACAGATTTGCTGCTCGCACGGAGATTCTTGATTGCTTTTAAGGGCGCCATTTTAAAGGCAGTTGCCACTATTAGTAGTACTACTCAAAATAGTTTTTAGCATAAAAACTTACTTGTAACAAGCAATGGAGAACCGTTGATAGTAAAACAAAATGTGAGAAACGGCTCCCTCTAAAGAAACACAGTTTTCAAGAAAGAAGTACTTTTACCTGAATTTTATTTTGAGACCTCAGAATTAGATTGTGAGGCCCCGAAAATCAAGCATCTGAAAGCACACAACTTCGTAGGACAAGAGTGTTTTTTCTTCCATTATTATATAGCAACTTCGACGACCAATTGAGCTCAAATTTTCACAGGTTTGTTATTTTGTACATATGTTGAGATACCCCAAGTGAGAAGACTGGTCTTTGACAATTTACAAATAGTGTCCACTGTCTTCTACGGGTTCGTTGAAAACTAGGCAGCATAATAATCAACATCATTTTCAAATTCATATTGTCACTGTAAAACAGGTAGGCCCAGTTCATACTCGAATGCGATACGAATTTTGACGTTGCGAATGTTTCACGGGAGTAGATCACATTTTCAACTGTTAGTCTACGAATTAATGGTTACGAAGTTAATACGACAGTCACATGAAGTATTAACCGGGATTTCTAGACACTGGACACTATTGGTAATTGTCAAAGACTAGTCTTCAAAGTTGGTGTATCGCAACATACGCATAAAATAAACAAACCTGTGAACATTTGAACTCAATCGGTCGTCGAAGTTGCGAGATATTAATGAAAGAAAGAAACCCACCCTTGTCGAACCATGGTCACACGAAGTTATGTGCTTTCAGATGCTTGATTTCGAGACCTCAAATTCTAAATCTGAGGTCTCGAAATCAAATTCGTGGAAAATTACTTCTTTCTCAAAAACTACGTTACTTCAGAGGGAGCCGTTTCTCACAATTGTTTATACTATCAACCTCTCCCCATTACTCGTTATCAAGTAAGGTTTTAGGATGATAATTATTTTGAGCAACTACCAACAGTGTACAGTGCTTTTAAGCATTGTTTTGTGCATGGCACTGTATTACTTTTCAATTCGAAGCATCCACCCTTTCCTTGCACTCTCAACCTTTCCCTGCGTTCCTAATCTTTCTCTAAGTCCACATATCTGTGGGTTTTCCGTCATATACATGGTTCATTAGAAGCCTAGCCACCTCTGCATAACAAATTCAACCCGGCTCAATTTGACAAATCCCCTACCCATTTGATTTTGTTGCCAAGTCGAAGTAATACCACTTGCTCCTGATCAGCTTCCAGATTTAATATCGTCAGTCCGTAATAAACCTTGACACCCTCAGCTGCGATACTTAGCCATATTGCAATCCCGAAGTCATACTGATTACCACGCCGAGATGGGTAATGTAATTGACATAGCAAGGCAGGGTGTTAAATAGTTAAACGCAAACTCCCTGGAACGTATATCGGTGTGCTGAAATTAGTGCCTTTTCCGCTGGTTCAACGATATTACGTTATACAGCTCCGAAGCTAGCAGGAGTGAGGCAACGGCCACTTAAGGAGTTGGTTAGTTCAACTTTGACCTCATTCTACGCCGCCAAAGTTTTATTTTCAAGTCATTACTTGCTCCCCATCTATGTGTTAGTTTTCTCTCCTTGTATACGTCATTTTTAATATTTTTTTTCCAAGTTGTGGTGAGTTGGTGCCAGTTTTAGTTCCATTTTTGATATTAGTGCCCAAGGGGTTTCCCATGAACATTATGAGGTTATCTTTCACAAGGGTGCTGTATCTTCCAAAGGCCCACCATCAAGCTTTAATTCTTCGTCTTAGGTCGATGTATTCGTCACTGTTACACTTATTTTATGGTAAATGAAATGTACACGTTCGGTAATTGTCAAAGACCAGTCTTCTCACTTGGTGTATACCATCATAACCATAAAACCAACAACCCTGTGGAAATTTGGGCTCAATTGGTCATCGAAGTTGCGAGAAAATTATGAAAGAAAAAACACCCTTTGTTGGGCAAATTTATGTGCTTTCAGATAATAAGAATAAAATACTTCTAGCTAATGTCTTTTATTATTTTACTGACAAATTACCTCTTTCTAAAAAACTACGTTACTTCAGAGGGAATCGTTTCCCACAATGTTTTGTACTATCAACGCCTCTCCAATGCTCGTTACTAAGTCTTCCCTTTAGCTAGTAGTACTTGCTTTGGAGTTGTCGCTCGCCCTGCCATGTGCTTAGTATTTTTTCATATTGATTTGAGTCAAGTAATTCTGCTTGCTGCATCCAAGTCTTGAAGTATTGACCAAAGATCGTTGATGTTGTTGGCTTTACACAATCGTCAAATCTGAGACGGCTCGTATACTCCACATTTCATCGGTTCCTTGGGTTGACCAAGTGTATGACTAGTTATTTACATGTGCTTTGATTGGACACTGGTTTGTCTGCTAACCTTAGTTCACGAAGTATCACTTCCAAGTTGACCAACGAAAACCATCGGAAGGTGAAGCTGATGCCTCGTCTGTATCCTTGAAGGAATACGGATACAAAAGATGCAAACTCTGCCCGTGCGGAAATGCTTTGGTTTACCAAGTGTAAAACTAATGTTATTTACGTGACTTGTCACTGGTTTGTCTGCTAAAATTTTAGTGCATTCCGTACATTCACACCCCTACCACATAGAATTAATGTATCCACTTCCAGCTTGACCAATGCAAACCATCGGAAGTTGAAGCCGAAGCCTCGTCCCTGCATCCTTGAAAGCGTAACGGGCACACAAAGATGCAGTCTCTGCTCGTGCTGAATTGCGTGCAAAGGCCACTTCCTCCTAAGTGAACATGGCACAGTGGAGCAATTGGATAATGTGGGTCGAGGTAAAACTAGCTCAGTCAAGGTGTGATTGCAAATTTGCTGACTGTAAAAAGCAAATTTACAAACAGTGCTCATATAAAAGGCCAGGATTGACTGTGGAGAATTATGCGGAATTAGATTTGATGACGGGTTCGGAATCGCTTTACCTGAGTTTATTAATATAATTTACTTACATACTTTCTGGATACAAACATGTTTGCGTTTGAAATAACGGTCTTCTTGGGAGTGTACTATTACCGACCGTCAATAGGGCCGTGGTCGAAACTTCGGCTACAGCTACGGCTAGATCGCGCACGTCTGCCTATTCTTCAACACTGGCAGACGCACTGATCTAGCCGGAGCTGTAGCCGATGTCGCCGTTTCGGACACGGCCTAGCAACCAAAATGATATCTCAAAATGCGCATGGTATCGAATGTACAGTGCTCACTTAATTGTGGAAATACGTACAAAATTAAACCCAATATGGGTTTCCTCCACGTTAAAGACTACGTATTTTGTATAGCATGAGTTGTTCTCATCTTTATAAATTAAAGGCAGTGGACACTATTGGTAATTACTCAAAATAATTTCTAGCATAAAACCTTTCTTGGTGACAAGTAATGGGGAGAGGTTGGTGGTATAAAACATTGTGAGAAACAGCTCCCTCTGAAGTGCCATAGTTTTGGAGAAATAAGAATTTTTCCACGAATTTGATTTCGAGACCTCAAGTTTAGAACTTGAGGCCTCGAAATCAACCATCTAAATTTTATGCATATGTTGAGATAGACCAACTGTAAAGGCTAGTCTTTGACAATTACCAATAGTGTCCACTGCCTTTAACACAGTTTTGTTTTAATACAAAAACAAGTACCCGTACGGTAGTGCCGTCGTGGGGTATTGTTCACATGGAACAATGTACCCCACAAGGGATTTCTATGTTAACCTGGACCCAACAGATACATTCTTTAGAAAGGAATTTACAACAATAGCATGCAGGACCCAACAAACTAGATCTGTAAGGTTCAGGTTGTAGTGATTGTGGTTTAGACACATCTATCCTTGGTAGTTTGGTGTGGTTTGTCGGCGAGGGTGGTTGTGTGGTATTATTTTTTCTTTAAAAAAAATTGTGGGTTGTGTGCATGTTAGTGTTAACTATATTTTCTGGGGCTGTTACCTTGTATTTATCCATCTAGCATTAAAGTACGCCAGCACATTTTCCTGCCCAATCAAGTTTCCCTCTACTGGGTGGATTTCACATTCAACAATGCATGCGGTCTTAGCTTTGGAGGAATAGCCTGTTTTGTGGTCAAAATTCTACAATCCTGTGATAACTCAAATTGAGGAAACACAGAATAGATGTAACTCCGCTGGTTATACCATTGGGATTTTGAGGATTGACGCAGTTTTCAGGAAATCCCCGAAAAGTGCAGTGCAGACCCGAGCTTGTCATTCCTTTCCCGCCGATTTTTGATCGTATTGCGTGCGTGCTACTCATCCATTGATCGGCGTGCAATATTGGCTGTCATCCATCCACAAAATGCATTCGCACAGAGCGTGTACATCGTTGGTGTGGAGATTAACAAATTTGCTGGATCGTTGGCAAAAACGCACACTCGTGCTGTGCGTAATAACCTTGGACTTGACCATTACCACATACATTAGTAACCTTAAAGGCACTGCAGGGGTACTAGAGGTAATTACTCAAAATAATTGTCAGCATAACTACTAACTTGGTTAACGAGCAGTGGAAATATTGATAGTATAAAACATTGTGAGAAACGGTTTCATCTGAAACATACCATCAAACTAATCATTGCCATCTTACTAGCCTCGTCCTCATCTAATCCTAAATTTTAACCTCACCCTTAAACCAATCCTTATCCTCACCATAATTCGGCTTATCTTTTCTATACATATCCACAAATCGTTTGCCTTTATTACCTACACACTAACTTGTCCTTTGCCTCATCATGATCTAACCTCATTCATTTTCCTTCAACCAAGTCTTGCACTAATTTTTGACTCACTCCAATCGCCTTGAACGTCACATTACTTTCACCTCAAAGCCTCATTAGCCTCACTCCCTTACCCTCATGTAGCCTCAACATTTTATACCCTCAATTGAATACTTATAATATTCTAAACGAGACCTAAAGATCAAATCGCTTTGATGGGCCAAGCGCAAAACTGTAAACAATGATTAACCAATCTTGTAAACAAACACAGTTTATTAATTGTAACTATTAACTTGGATTGTATGCCTTGCCTGCGTTTCTACACTCATTGCCGTTCCACGCTAGCTAGCTTTATTGTGGTCAAAAATCGCTGCTAGCATTCCAATTTCACTATCGAGTTTGATCAGTAAAGTATTTCTACTTTGAACGATAAACACACAATTAGTTTTTAAGCTGGTATACTGCCGACTGATTATGCTTTCTTATTTGTTTTATTTTTTTATCCGTCTACACAAGCAGGAATCAATATAAGTTCTAAGCCAAGCCGTTTGCAACCCCTACAGGGGGTGTTCGTGATCAGCCTTACGATGCACGGTAAATGATTCCGGAGGAAGCCCTAGGCTCTCGAGAGATCAATGGGAGCTGGTGGGCTTCCAAGCTACCCAAACGAAGAGTTACCGATCGGATCGACGTTTGCCGCGGTGTAAGGTGGCCACGAAAAGCCCCTCTCGGTCGCCAAATCAGGAACTAAGACGGGTTAGACCCTCCAGGCCTGATACACCAAGGCACACCAAGTGGTGAAAGTGCACTTTAAGCGGTATATAATAACATGTGGAGAGCATGTACTGCTCTTTTCTTACTCGGCAAAAGGTTATTTCCTCCCAACTTGTTTTACCCTAGGTTTTCTTTTTTCATGGAAAGCAATCAGCCTGTATTTGCTGGAAGAGTAGAGGTCAACATGTATTTTTACTTGAGGGTGTTGATATATTTACATATAAGAATATGCTTACAATGGCAAGTCATGCTTCCTGTGTGTATGCCTAAGTGTTGAAATAAGATTCTTATCGCATAAAAGCTAATTACAAAATGTATAACCAGTGCACCAATTTCAAAAATCATCATGGGTATTCATTTTTTGGCATAGTGTTACGAAACAATCCTTGTCAAGTACTGTTCATACAAGCAATAATTACAAACAAATATTTCAAACTATTATGTTCACAGTATAGCCATTTTGAATGAAAGCGAAAATATAAATAGACCTTATGCACATGACGTCATTTCAGTACGGCTTCCTCGCCTTGAGGTCATAAGGAGATTGTTCATTGGCCAATCTATGTGCGTTTCGATTGTTTCGTCACCGTTTGACCTCAAAGATGGCGGCTGGATGACGTCAATGCATAAGGTCTTTCCAGATGTAATATCTCCTTTGAAGTTACACCTATACTTCTACCATACACCCTAAACTATACGGATAAATTTATGCGATAACAGTTCCCCAAACTTGCTCTTGTCCAAAATCTCCTAATCACAATGTTGTTGTCCCCTACCCCAGGAAATAAGCGCTCGAGCTTTCCAAGTATATTGTTTGCATGTACAGTACTTGACAAAGATTGTTTCGTTAAGTATAACAAACAAATTATGCTAGAAGGTAGGCCTAGCCATTTTGAATGAAAATCGAATAATATTTAAATTGAGATTTAATCATGAGATTACACTACAGTGAGTACTTGTGCGAAGAAAGTGATGTTTTAGTTTTCCTTTTTGTTTCTTTTCTATTTTGAAATCGTATGAAATCATCTCACAAAATGTTGATGTTTATAATAGGTACCGATCTCTCTCAAAGCCCTTCACGCATTAACAGTTCCCCCAAATTGCTCTTTCTTAATTCCCCAAATCCCTTATTTGCATGTTGTCCCTATTTTTTGACAATAACTGATGAAAAATGCTGCTTTGTTACCCAACATGTTGTCTAAGATAAAGTATAACTATAAAGTATAATTTAATCTCAATAAAGTAATTTTGAGTGAAAAGCGAATGTAAAATGAGATATAATCTCTTCATGCGAGTAAGTAAGCATTTTAGGCAAAATTGCTGATGTTTAAGGTTTGATGGGGTTTTTTTTCTTCGAATGAAATCGTGCACAAAATTTGGAACTTTGCAAAAGGGTCAAACATCTCTCACAAGCCCACTGTGGATAACTTCACACGATAGATGTCTCCCAAACATGCTCTTTATATCCATAGTCGCCTAGTCGTATGTTGTTGTCCCTACCACAGGAAATAAGCACTTGAGTTTGTCTGTGTATTGTTTTCATGTATACAGTAATTGACCAACCTTGCTTCGTTATCAACACGTTATCGTCCGAACAGAAATGTTACTCCATCCGTGAGCTTTGCGTCACATGCAAGTATTAAAGGCACTGGATACCTTTGGTAAATTGTCAAGGGCCAGTGTCCTCACTTGGTTTATCCCAACATATGATCAACATGATCAATCTGTAAAAATTTGTGCTTTCGGGTGGCTATGGTAAAAGGCTTCAGAAATTACCTCTCTCAAAAACTACGCTACTTCAGAGGGAGCCATTTCATTAAATGTTTTATACCATTAACAGCTCTCCACTACTCGTTACCAAGTATAAGTTTCATGCATAACATTTATTTTGAGTAAATTCCAATAGTGTCCATGACTTTAACGCCACGACTGTATTTGTTAGCGTGACCTTGAGTCTTTTTTGTAAGATACGCCGGATTGCATCTTTATAATTGACGTTATTATTGATCGTGCAGCGTGATGATATTATTCACAGTATCTGACACTGAAATCATTTACATAAAAGTGTTTTAAAAATCGGTCTATTTGCCATAAATAGCAGGATTCGCGTGCCGTATGGGGTAAGCATTGATAATTCAATTATCATCAAAGTATGATTATATGATTGATTTCTGGCAAAGCAAAGTCCGGGTCACAGTTTTCCATTACTACAATAAGCAAACATGTGTTTCGGTGCAAAAGAAACACGCAAAAATGTACTCTGTTACGTCTATGATTTGTTTCTTACACGCTTATGTACGTGCCTTTAGTTTATGACTTTATCTTTTACAAAAGGAAATCTTTCACTAACAAGGTTTTACTATGAGCTTCATACTCATTAAAGGACACTGACACTATTGGTAAATACTAAAAGAAAGTTCTTAGCATATTACTTGGTAACGAGCAATGGGGAGCTGTTGATAGTATAAAACATTATGAGAAGCGGCTCCGCCTGAATTAGTATAGTTTTTTTTAGAAAGAGATAATTTTCACTCAAATTATTAAAATACTTTAAGCCTGAACACATTTTAGGCATCTGAGAGCACATCAATTTTCAACAAGGGTGTCGTTTTTGTTGCATTATACTCTTGCAACTTCGATGACCAATTGAGTGGACAGCCATTGGACAGTTTCTGCACGGAACAAAAACTAAAAGTTCACAGATTTACAAATAATTTAAGTGTTTACAGAAGGTCATGGTGAAAGAATTCCCTTGAAATATAATTTCGTGAAATGCTTTACTTTTTGAGAAAACATTAAAACAATTCTCGCTAACGAGAATTACGGATTTATTTTAAACACATGTCATGACACGGCGAAACGTGCGGAAACAAGGTATGGGTTTTCCCGTTATTTTCTCCCGGCTCCGATGACCGATTGAGCCTAAATTTTGACAGGTTTGTTATTTTATATATAAGTTGTGATACACGAAGTGTGGGCCTTTGGACAATACTGTTTACCGATGTTGTGCGATTGCTTTAAGCTTTCAGCCTAACATTTAAACAATGATACAAATGCGACAACCTGTTGGCATGACTTTTGGTTGCAGCAAACAGAGAATGTCGTGTTGTGTTTTGTATGTGATAGTTAAAATACCAAAAAAGACTGCATCGATTTGGCTCAATAAAAACAAGATCTGAGTTAACGGGGAAAGTTGTATTTATTTATTTCTGCCAGGACAATTAGATTATAATTATGTTGACATTAATTGGATTGGGATACTGGACTCACTTGGGTGGGAATCTAGAACACCCTCTCCATCTGTTTCTTTTATTCCATACAATTTCATCATACTTAGCTGATGCAGGGTGGCAAAAAATAGACTGTCCCCTTCGGCCAAATTTTATTCCAATTCAACCAACATATGTTATTAGATCCGAGCATGAGAAACTCGGTCAATATGGCTGCCGCTTACGTCACAGTTGTATATCGTTGCATTGCTTTGCCTATGGCATGCGTTTTTCAACACATAAAGCGTGTTCGCAAACCACACTCTGAGGTCAGTGTCCTGGTATAGTTAGACTGGTACCCCGACCATGGGGTGACACGATTCATAGCGATCTCTTACTTTGCCCCTGGGGTACTTCACAATAGTAGTCACGGTTTATGAGCGCATGCCATTAACGTTGGGTTTTAACGATTGGAAATGGTATATGATATCTTGCAAACATTTTCGGTGTCGAAATGTTTACCTTTCCTAGTTAGCTGGCGGCCCCACGTAAGACTAAAACACCAGCAAGACACGTTTGTATAAGTGAACTTGCATATGAACAATCCAAGTGCCTAGTTAGTGTGTCAGTTTGCGATTTTACAGGTTAAAGTCATTTGATTGTTATAGGTTAATTGTCTTCAATTCACCTCCAATCTTCTGCCGCTCTCACCTCGATCTCTCACCGGTATTTTTCCCCACACCACTTGTAATAATGCGCACACCTAGACAACACTGATCACAGCCCTGGGGAAAAAAAACAATGAAGGAATAACATTTAACATATAAGTGAGCTTTGAGCAGTTCAGTCTTCTTTCTTGCAATTCATCACTGAGTCAGGTTTTGGGGGTAAGGGCTAAAAAAGGCATTACCAAAAATGCAACATCAATCATTTGAGAGGGGAAAAAGCTAAATATCATCGATGTGTATGCCTACATTTCCCCCCAGTCACAACTGCCTTTTATGGGGAACCAATGTAATCCAGCATGCATCTAGATTAGGCCTTTGGCATGAGACGTTTGGTTTATTTAGACTGGCTTGGGTTGCTTTTGACTAGGACTATATTTCGCACCTGCAGACTGTCAGATCGATGTATATTGACAATCATACTCCACTTGGTTAGCGCTGGTAAACACAGCGATCTCAAGGGCAAGGTTTGAAGTCTGAATTCGCTCCATTATGTCATTGAATGGAACGTATGGGGGATGATCACCACTGCCTGTTTAGCATAACATCAATATTGAATATGATGTCATTCTTATGTCAACATCATGGCTGCCAAGGTCTCTTGTTTGTGATGATATGGCAGAATGAACCTTATAGTTTTAGGAAGATTCACATTTTCCTTCTCCGTCTTGCCTTCTCCACATCTTTGTATCTCTGCTGTGTGTAATTTGATTTAAAATAACAATAATAATTATTATGTATACCCTTTGGAATATAATACAATATACCCCAGTAATCTTCCTCATACTTTGTCCATCTGGGCCCACTTAGAGCTGCCTAAGCAACAAATATTGCTTAACTTTTTTCTGCTTAGCAGAAGTGAGCAGGATACCAGTCACAACATACGTCAGTATTACCATTATCACCAACATTAAAAAATACATTAACTGGAGCAATGGCATTGAGGCTCCACAAGTGAGTAGATTAAAAAGGTGAACGTCAGTTTCGTCTCTGTATGGTAGTTCGCACCCCCCCCCCCCCCTCCATCCCTCCATACGCACACGGTCTTCCCTTTTGCGGTATCAATATTGCCGGTTTGACCGGACCAAAGTATCGTATTGCTCGATATCTCCTCATTTTGACCCCACTTTTAAATATAGCCACGCCATTTTTTGTTTGTACGAGGAAATTAAAAGCCAATAGGAAGTGCGTCTCGTCCATGGACACACAGACGACAGTGGGCAAATTTTATTGCCTACGCAATTTTTGTCTTTTGCTGAGTTATCTCCTTTCAGCACCCAATGTACGTCATCATCCGGGTAATTTATCAAAGGCTGTAATTCCACTAATGCAAGAGCTATCTAAGAAATGTTTGTAAAATTAAATTCTCTTTAAATCGATTTCTTAATTACGTAGTTTCACCGTCTAATAGTGAATTAGTTGCGTCTTTGAATCGAGGAAATTATATTGGTTTTGGTCTAGGAATAAGTGTTTTCTAACCCGTTGGTTGGTGTTGAAATACACCGAACCTAGAAAACAGTTAAATAAAAATATAAATGATAATAGAATAAAACAGTTCAAGCATATAAATTAATTTGTTTTTATTATTATAAAGTTCCATACCGAGAGATGCTGATCAAATTTTCTGTTCAAAAATTGTGTTGAATGATTTTTCTTCTAATTTTGCTATAGTTTTTGTTTTGTTTAAAGACACTGGACAATACTGGTAACTGTCAAAGACCAGTCTTCTCACTTTGTGTATCTCAACATATGCATGAAATAACTAACCTGTGGAAACTTTAGCTCAATTGGTCATCGAGGTTATGAGATAAAAGTGAACAAAAACACCCTTGTCGCACGAAGTCGTGCGCTGTCAGATGCTTGATTTCGAGACCTCAAATTCTACATCTGAGGTATCGAAATCAAATTCGTGGAAAATAACTTCTTTCTCGAAAACTACGTTACTTCAGAGGGAGCCGTTTCTCACAATGTTTTATACCATCAACCTCTCCCTATAACTCGTTACCAAGTAAGGTTTTATGCTAATAATTATTTTGAGTAATTACCAATAGTGTCCACTGCCTTGAACTTGCAGTAAGATGCTCAATGATAACAATGTTGTGTCCGCACCCAACTCGTATTGTGGAACCAGCATCTCAGTGAAATCGAACTAAACTATCTTGGGCACATGTCTTGGGAAAATAACAGTCTCGAAATATTTCCGTTTAATAATATTTTAGTACCTGTCTAGAAAAGAAAAAAAATGAGAAAAAAAAAGAAGAAAGGCGGACTAAGAGTTTCGCTTGTTAGGTGGATCACTTCAGTTCTATTTAAAATGGGTTTATCTATTGGGAAAAGATACCGAATGGGTGTATTGTATTACACCTTTAACAAGGAGATATCGAGGCTGAACCGGTCAGTCAACATATTATAGAAAACGCATGGATATCATTTTCAAGAACTCGGTCCAAAATAGTTCATTCTGACCCCGGTGGTTTCGTCCTCATTGTCTCTTCAAATAAACTATGGAAGAAAAGAAGCCCTGGAACCAGACTATAAGGCCAAAACGAAAAGAAACATGTTTAGCGTCTTGCCTTTTTGAAAAAGGGAAGAAGGCGGACCTTTTTTCTTTTCCTTTCTTCTAGAATAGCCGCCCGCTAAATTTCAAAAGACAACCGTTTTTTGTGGGTTTTTTTTGTGTGTTTGTTTTCTTCAAAAAAAAAAAAAAAATTTCGTCTGAAATCCCACTCTTTTTTTCCTCTCATTTTGTTATATTAAAGGAAGCGTTTGAGGACGCTTAACGTGTTTTTGTTTTTGTGCCTCAATCAGTATGACATGTGTTAATGCCCGTCGGCTATTGCTACCAATAACAAACAGCATTATATTTCATTTGCAGCAAGATTCCCCCTTACGGACAATACCCTTGTCATACAACTCTTTTTAGTTTTGGTCCGCGATAAAAGAGAGCTCTAAAGCCAGAACAAAAAGAGAAATGACCGTTAACAAAAAAAAACTATTTCGGTATTGATTTTGAATCAGCCTTTATACGGGGGATTTAACTACGGGGCTTACTCTTAGCAGTTGTGATGTATTATTCTTTCCCAAGTCAGTACGGTCGTCGGACAAGTCCGTGATATTGGACTATTTTTAAACCAGCCTAAACAATTATCAGTATTAAAATGGGATGCCTCAATCTCATATCATGCGGTAGGTGATATTTTATATACGTCAAAGTGATGCGCCTATTGGTGGATTGCACATGACGTAACTGACCACACTCTGTGATGTAAAACAATGCAAACGTACACAGTAGTTTTGTTTTTTAAGGTGACGTCACGACTTTGGCTTACTGCATGCTAGCATATGATGTGTGTACTATCTGACGTGAAAATGGTAATTGTACGTATAATTTTAACGACGCAATTTTTTTGACGTTCACAATCACGTTCACCTTCACGTTCACTTTTATTTAGAAGGTGTTTGGCCTTGGGATACACTGCGTGTTTAATACAGATATTTGAGAAAAACTATGGTTTTTTTTGTTCGCTCTTTATTAAGGGTTGCGGGGTTTCTTTTTATTGGGACTAGGGTCATAGTGCGGGTTTTTCTGTGTTTTGCTCGTGTGCTTTATATGAGAATACAGTTTAAGATTGTTAAGGTACAACAAAGTTTCCGTTCTGCTTTTAGTAATTACCATAGCATGGTCCTTCACCGATGGTGTATTGGCGTTTAACTCATTTCAAGTTAGACCAGCGTTATACAATACCTAATCACGGGGTTAAGTTATTCAAGGAAGGAAAAACTCGACACATCTAAGGATGGCTAAGTTACACTAACCGGCAATATTTCTTACGGTTAATTATGTGTGCGTGGTGCTCGACTGGCAGCACTCGATATCCAGCAGTGTTGAATAACGGGGCCAAATTACATCTACTTGTTAAGCAGGGGGAAGGGAGGTGTAAGTGCGGCACCGGTCTTAACAATTTGAATGTCATCGTGTTTTGGGATTGTAACATTTGTTGCTAAGCACATTCTAGGCAAGTCGGCCTTCATCAAATTGGTTCGATGGTACAAGGAGTGCCTCGAAAACAGACAACCGCGGGTTGAAATTGTGTATTCGCTTAAAGCAAATATATAAGATGGGTATACATTATGATGTTTATCGTAGATAGGTGACTTGTTTGATATGCAATTTGTTCTCTCGTAGGCCTAGGGCCGAAACGAAAAAGTAGACCTTCACTAAAATGGTTCGTTGGTACAAGAAGTGCCTCGAGAATAGAAAACCACGCACGATTCGGTCCCAGGTCCCAGGCTCCAGGTCCCTCTCCAAGGGTCATCTTATAATTATTATGAGCTTATCTTTTTCTGTACTGATTGTGATTTGATATTGCAGGCCATATTCGTCTGCACACAACGGGGTCAAACTCATGAGTTTTTTATGTCAACTGGATTCAGATTCAGTCTCCCATCTCCCCTATACGTTTGCGTTTCTGGACTGATGGAATAACCAGTTTCTGCTAAGCGATAATCATTTCCTTGCTTAGCAGATTTTACTGCTAGTAAGCCAATTGCATAATGTGGGATATGGTGGGATTACCCCCCTTTTTCAGTTGGTGTAGATTCAGTCTCCGGTATTCATTGACGTATTGGGCTGATGGTATAACGTCTTCTGCTAGGCAATATAAACCATTACCTTGCTAAGCAGATTCAACTGATCATAAGAAGCTGTATATAATAATATGCGTTTTGCCCCGTGGTCATCGGATCGTCTCACGTTGAAACCAGCTAAGCCCCCCCGTAATGTCAATTAATTCCGGCGGAGGTAAATCGTCGAGTCTCAAGCCCGACTGACGGCCGCAACAAAAGATGAAGCCGTCCGCATCCGGTGACAGCCCACAGCAGATGGGAGGAAAATATTGAGCTAAGAAATGCGAGGCTCCTTGTCTATCTCTGTTGACATTTGAGAAGAAGATGGGTCTAACACTTCCTTATGACCGTCAACCCTCCAGCAATCTTTACCCAAATACAGCTCCCACCCCTCCTTCGTCCCTTGAAAAAGAAGCCCCGGTTCATCGACTCTTTTTAAGTGGTTGTGATGTACCCTGGAGCTCCCTAGTAGAGCAACGCCTTCATTCAAGATGACAAAAGTTACTTAAAGCTTAACAAACCAATGTCTGATTATAAGATAATGTGAGGACGGGGGGCGAAAGTGACGTTTAACGGCGGTGTCGTTTGCTTATATTGAGAGATAGGTGAGGATGAGTATTGTTTGTTGAATCTCCGTTCGAGGAAAAGAGGCAATCAATCCGTTTTAAAACAGCAAACTTGAGAATTGTTGTCTTATTTGGTTTGCGGTAACACCTTGTATGTATAATTGCTATGTAGATTGTGTTTTGTTGTTGTCTTCTTTATCTGTTCACCCTTTTTCCAGTAATTAGTTGTTGCTGATGTTGTTTGTTTTGTTTTCTTACCTTTATACATATGTGTAGTGTTCTACAGGCAAAAGCTCCGTGTATAAGCAAAGCAGCTCATAAACTGTGCTTAAAAGCAGATGATACTGCTTGACAAATGTCTAAAGTTGCTTAGCGGAACAAAAACAAACGATTGGGGCACCAGTTGCACCATAGTAAACCTTATGGAATGTATGCCGGTAACCTATTATTGTTAGCAAGATTTTCCTTTTCTTAGCAGGTTGTTGGGCTTATACAGGCTTTATGGAATTTGGCCCTGCTCATAATTAAATAATAATGAACCAATTTTGTAGAGCGCATATCACAATCACAGAGAAGTCCCTATGCGCTTTGAGATGAAATCAAAAGAGAAGTAAAAGTTAATAGAGATGTGCGGTAAATACAAAAGCAAAATTTAGTTGATACAGAAAGAAGTACTGAAGGCTATTGCAAAAATAAATTTGTTTTTAACTTTGTTTTAAATAAATTCACTGTTTGAGCTCATTAAAAGAGATCACACCAATGGGAGACTTTCTGGGACGATAGAGGGCAGCAGACTTACCGGGTAAATCCATTGTTCTCAGAATTATGCGCATGTTCAGAACTACGTAAACAATGGAAATTTACCCGGTATGTCTGCTGCCACCTAGCGTTGGAAAGTCTCCTATTGGATTAGAATGTCACACACTTTGATGCAACATTTTCCCTTCTTACTCGACAAACATAAGCAAAGCACTGTGTAAAATGGTGTGGGCAGAAATACATCAAGCTGATTATTCAAATGAATACTTTTTTCAACAATTATGCATATGCGGTAAACAGGTCTTATTGATGGTGTCCACTGCTGAGCACGTTATAAAATACTTCTACCTAAGAAGTCTTATAACTATTAGTTTAGTGAGAAATTACCTCTTTCCCAAAAACTACGTTACTTCAGAGGGAGTCGTTTCCCACAGTGTGTTATACTATCAACAGCTCTCCAATGCGCGTTACCAAGTCAGTTTTTAAGTAATTACCAAATTTGAAATGTTGCACTTCCTCCAAAATGTCACCCTCTCCCTCAGTATTTCAATCACTTGATAAATTGTTGTCCTACTTCGTGTAACACCGAGAACCCCAATTGTTTTCTGCTATAAATTAACATCTTCCGAATTATTCGTTGCGAAGTTCCGCAGTACTTTGGATGGTGTAAGAATTGCGATCCTTGAACCAAGAAAGTCCAACTACATCTAATCCAATATAACCGAACAATGGTTCAAGGTTGCGCACCGCATCAAATCAATCAGTTTAAACACCTCGGCCGACCTTGAATTTACAAGCACATTTTTTTCAAGAGTTATGATAAAGCACAAAAGGCCCTAAAATAAACATGATTTTCACTCTAAGTTTCCATGTGGAATGCGCACAATGTTTAGCCATGGTATTTTTAATGGAAAGTTTGTTAAAATGTCTTTTTTATTGCGTGGGATCATGGGGGTAGATGGTGGGCTCATTCTGCAAATAACAGCAATAGAGTGAAACCACTTCCTAACTGTATTCCGTCGTTCATTGTCAAGCTTGCCACCAGCTGTGAGTTGCCAATCTTAAAGCCACGGGTGTAGTGGTGAAACCTCACTTGTCCTCTTTCTTTTCCACCAAAATATTGCAATTATTGGTAAATTAATTATTTGTTGTACAGAGGCTGGGCACCGTTTGTTAAAAGTATCACTGTATGCTGCTTGTGTGTGTGTTTATATATAGTGCAGTACAGGGAATTCTAAATCTAAGTTGCTATCGATAATACAAAAAACACAGAGATTCTTACTTTGACATTATTATTATTGTACTTAATTATTATTTTACTTAATTGACCCGGTTCATAGTTCGAAAACCACTTGACAGACTGTCTAGAAACTAAAAGACGTATACAACAAATAGCAGATTTATCTTTTCAAGTCAAGACACAGAGCCTTATAAGATCCCATGAGATGTCATCTCTTGGGGTGTCTTGCAACTCAATTGAATCTTGATACAGATTGGCGCTTAGAGCAAAATATTTAATAGTGTTTTATTCTATTGCACATCCAGTAAAATCCCTTGTGACCTGATGTGTCTTATGGAGGATTGTACGGGATCCAATCTCATACGGTTCAATGGAATTATATTTCGGATCCATTTGTGGATTAATATAAGAACCAGTGACATACGGATCTGCGTTAAATCCCCTGCCATCCAAATCGGATCTTCCTATAAGAATTTTGTACGGAGTTGTTTAATATTCCACACCGGAGCTTATCAATTTTGTGAGTGGAAACACAATGACGATCCGGATCCGGATTTCTCTCTTTGGGACGTCCAAGGGGGTCATGTTCCTGGTCAGATGACGAACTCTATATTGACTATACTTCAGACCGCATGAGGGCGCTTTCATCTACAGTTTTTGAGTTGCCTATAGGCCTACGTAATCATGCATCAATGGCGAAATGCATATACATAATAATAACAACTCTTGGCAGGCAATTTAAAACTATGACCATAAAAATTATAAATTTTATGTAATAGAATTGACTACTAATTTTGGTATTGTTGCAATGTAAGTGTTTCATCGTGCTACGTTTAAAGGCAGTGGACACTATTGGTAATTGTCAAAGACTAGCCTTGACAGTTGGTGTATCTCAACATATGCATAAAATAACAAAGTGGAAATTTGAGCTCAATCGGTCATCAAACTTGCAAGATAATAATGAAAGAAAAAACACCCTTGTCACACGAAGTTGTGTGCGTTCAGGTGGAAAATTACTTCTTTCTCGAAGACTATGGCACTTCTGAGGGAACCGTTTCTCACGATGTTTTATACCATCAACCTCTCCCCATTACTCGTCACCAAGAAAGGTTTTATGCTAAACATTATTTTGAGTAGTTACCAATAGTGTCCACTGCCTTTAAAGCACAGATGTATCTCCGCAAACTAGATGTGGTGGCTATGAAACTCTCACATTGAAAAATTTTTTGGGGTAAAGAGTATGGAATCGTTTTGACTCAGTGATGTAACCGTTTGGGGTGTAATCAACCTCTCCCCATTACTCATCACCAAGTAAGGTTTTATGCTAATAATTATTTTGAGTAACTACCAATAGTGTCCACTGCCTTTAAATTGTGCTTACGTGGAGGCTATATGTAACTCTTTTGTAGACATTGTGAGGTCACTGCAGTTTACGTTATTCAACCAATCTTACGATAGAAGACGGTGAAGAACGGCAGTTACGGGAGTCGATTAATGAGTTTTGTTCAATCAATGTACACCATGTTCACAATGAGTTGTAGTAGTTCTGAATAGAACTGGTTGTAATCTGGTGAGGTTTATTCGTAAACATCGTGTTCATAAATATAAGATATATCTCTGGTTATTCTATAAAAATAATAGTATAGGGCCCAATTTCATAGAGCTGCTAAGCACTAAAACTTGCTTAGCATGAAATTTCTTACTTGATAAAAACAGGATTACCAACCAATTTTCCATTTGTTGCAAATATTGCTTGTTACTGTTTTTGAAGCTGTTGTTTGCTCATCCTTAAAATCACGTGGAAACTTTGTTTGTAATCATGTTTTTATCAAGGAAGAAATTTCGTGCTACGCAAATTTGTTTGCTTAACAGCTCTATGAAATTGGGCCCAGGTGGTTTCAACATTTCGATCAGTATTTTCTGATAGTCTTCATGTGAATATTTTTCCCCCACTCCGTGAGCTTCAGTCCCCCATCCCCATACCTTTAAATCATGACTTGGCAAATCGCAAGACTCCACAATTCAAGTCCCGTGCCGATAACAAGAGATGAATATCTCCCTACGATTGTCCTCATTCCATCTAGAGTCTTCCTCTAACTACTGCCCTTCCAACGCGAAACATTAAAGGCGCATTGGTTATTACTAAAAACTTAGCATAAAACTTACTTGGTTGCGAGCATTGCAGAGCTGTTGATAGTATAAAACATTGTGAGATACGGCCCCTGTGAAGATACATAGTTTTCGAGAAAGATAAAATGTCTCACTCCAATAATAGAACACATCAGTGAAAGCCTTTATTGTGCATCTGAAAGCACACACAGTAATGCAACACCCGTTTTTCTTTCATTTGAAAATTCGATGACCAATTAAACCCGCATTTTTAACAGGTTTGTTATGTTAATGCATATGTCGGGATACACCTAGTGAGAATACTGGTCTTTGAATAATGACCAAACGTGTCCAGTGCCTTTAAACCTGTCGAGAGTAAGCCCTCAACGGTTGAAACTGGGCTAAGCCGGTGATGAAGGTTGACGCAAAGTGGCTTCCTAAGGACGAACTTAAAAAACGGTCTATAAATGGCGATCGTGGTGCCCTTGCTCTGATTCGGTCATGTCTAGCGGCAAATCTGATGCGCCAGAGATTGTTCTTGTTGTATCGAGCGAGTCTGTATTCGACGGGTTGGCAAACGTTAGTCTTTTGCTTGAATACATTCATTAGAAAGAAACCATTGCATAAAAAGAGAACCATCTCAGCCTATAGAACTGGCTCAAGTGAAGATTTGGCATTTTCGAGAAGATGTTATCGAAGATTCTGCCCGATATACTATTGTTTGTATATTCATGGACTCTTACTCCAGCCAATTTATTTAGTTTTCAGTTGTGGAAAGGAAAATCGTCTCAAAGATGGAAACATTTCAAACAAAATAAAAACCTCAGGATAATCGATAACACCAAATGTATAGCGTGCTTTGACATGTGAGCTATTCTGATAATCTGAAACCATTACTGTTTTCCCAAAATGTTCTCTTAATGGACCCTTAACATTTTGCGCGTTTTATAAACCAACTTGGCAACCGACCTCCGAGTTCCATGTGCACTGCTTTAATTTAACGTTTGGGTGAAGAAGAGAAAACGGTGCGCTTTATAGGGCTGTATTACCTTTTGTACATCAAGCTTTTGGCCATGACATGAATCCATAGTCGAAGTGAATGAACAATGTTACCTGTCATTTGTCGTCAAGTTAAAAAAAAAAAATAATAATAATGAAAACCCCAGAGCATTTTTTCAGCAGCGTCGCGTAGACACCATAAATTGTGCGTCGTCATTGCTACAACAATTTTCGTATTCTGAGTCGAAAGTTTTTTTTCGTAAAATTGCTTTACTAATTCCTCAAAAACAACAGCGCCTAAAAGCAAGAAATATTTAAAGGGAAGATTATTACTCATTGTCTTCAATTCGAAGTTTAATGTATACCTGTGGACCTTGTTTCATGAGTCCTACAAAAAGTACCCAAAACCCTTTAAACGGGGCCCAACATCCAAAAACGAGCGCGATACTTCTACAACTTCTAAACATTGCATAGTAAAAACATCACAGTGTTTGTTTCGCAACCTAATTAAAGACAAACGCCTGTCACAACAGCAGAAACATTCGTATGTTATAATAGCAACAGAAGCGGAAGTGTGACAAGTTTCTCCATGCTTGTTATGACATTGCCATGGATGAAAGCAGACTGTTGATGCAGTACTTCCATGATCACTTTCTATAAAGATTAAAGTGGAAGAGAATTTATTTCTATTTTCAAATGCAATGCGGTACACTACAAACAAACTGGTGTTGAAGTTGACACCGCTGGTTACATAAATTAGAGACACCGAAGAGTAAATCAAGAGCAATGATTGGGGTGGTTCTGTAAAGAACCGTTGGTTTCAACCCGACGTTTCGATCAGTATGCTCTGATTGTCTTCTACTAGCTTATTTTCTAGAAGACAATCACAGCATACTTATCGAAACGCCTCGAGTTGAAACCAACGGTTCTTTTCAGAACCACCCTAACTCATTTAGAGATAATCATTACATGGTAATCACTTATACCTTTCGCACTGGAAAGGTTTTCTTTTACATATGTATAACCTGAGGTTTTTAGAAATGTTTTTCCACTTTCATTAAAACTCTATACCTACCCCCAAAAATGGGTGCATCACTAAAATTGAATTTTGGTCTTGTAGCCACTCTTTAAAGTACATGCGCTTGCACTTACCTGTCTGTTGACTCTTGGAGTGTTGATGGGCTCCCCTTAGCCGACAGTGATAAGTTTAGATCGGGATGAAGTGTTATAGAAGCGGACTGAAGGGTGTCTCTTTTTAGAAAAATCGAAGATCTCTCATCGCCCTGTGGTGTCAGGTTGACCTGCAAGACTTCACTCCGTGGTTATCCAGAGTCACGTAACGCTGAAATCACAAGGAAACGTGGGTCTGTGCACTCATGGTTTTGTTTAAAAAACACCTCGGTATTTCTCTCAAAGCAACTCTTTGATTTGTATTGTGCGTAGTTTATTATCCAAATGAGTACACCTTTGGTTTTTGTAACCTAGGATTGTGTTTTAAAAATGTAGACGATTGTATGAAATAAAACTAACCCGTGTGAAAATTTCATTCCAAAAGTATCGCGTTCTTGAGATATCGCTAAAACGGAGCGAATTATGTCCATGCAAAGAGAAAAATAATCCCTAATTATTATGGATAACACAATTTGAGAATCGTAACTGAATAACGCTTCTTTATATAATCAAAATCTGCAGTAAGCTTCTATTATAACCGAAGTGTTTAACGTCAAAAGTAAAAGAGTAATATTATCATACGTTTGTCTTTCCTTCACCTCAAAATTTCTCTCCAAACAACTCTTTGATTTGTCTTGTGTTTGGCGTCTCATCCTGAGAGGTTCTTGTGAGAACACCCGCCATAGTTGCTCAATATAAAACAATAGCCTATGTACGAGTTTAAGCTGCAGCTGTACCTCTTTTCTATAACCAATTAAGTTTTGATTGCCATTCATTTTAAGAGTGATACAAACAATGAAAAAAAAATGCCCGCCTTGTTGTCTTTAAGGAACACGTTGGATCGGACGAGTTGGTCTATAACTGAGCGTTTATAACCGTTTGTTTTAAAATGCATGTGGTTGGAAAGATTTTTTAAAAGTAGAATACAATGATCCCCACAAATTTGCCTCGAAATTGCGCGGTTTTCATTTCACTGTGCGAACTAAGACGGTCGGCCATGGGAGTCCAAAATTTGACTCCCATATAAATGGCCAACCGTGTTAGTTTACGAGGTAAATGGAAAACCATGCAATTTCGAGGCGTGTTTGTGTAGAACAATGTATTCTACTTTAACATTATCTTTCTAACCATATGGATTTATTACAAGCGGTAACCAAACACTTTTCAAAGGCCAACTCGACCGATCCAAGGCAACGTGTTCCTTTAATATTTAGAGTCACAGTAACCTTGTCAGATAAAACTGTTTTCCTGTGATTTCCAGTGACTTTTTGCACGTTTGTGCACGTTTATCTTGATTTTGTACACGTTTGTACACGTTCAACCTTGTCAGATAAAACTTTTTTCCTGTCAAATGGAAGCCATAGTTAGCTGGGTGACCGAATAGCAGTGAGTGTAGGGACAAACCACGATTTTCTTTTTGATTTTTTGGTTAAAAGATTGCAATCGCTACTTGGAGACAGCTCCGTTTTTGACCCAACACTGTTATCGTGAAAACAAAACTGTGAACGTAATAAAAAATTACCATAGAATTTCAACTTTTCTGAATATGTTTTGGTTTATTTTTTAATACATTACTCAACCACATTTTTCAAGAATTTTAACAATGGAACCCAGACTAGAAGATTATAATTTACCCATTGTTCTCACAAGATGTCATTAATGGTAATTATAAAAAGTTAATTGTCTCATTCAATTTCATTCAATCTGATGAAAGCTCACTCTCATCCTCCAGAGAAACATTGACGTCTGAATTTATGTTAAACTGTCGACAGTGAAAACCAAACGAAAATTGCAAGTTTCCCATTTGTATTAAATTCACACACAATGTGACATAACTTGTTAAAAGACAGGATTGGTAATTATAATAAATAGATTGTTTCAATCTGATAAAAGCTCACTCAATGATTACAAAGCTTGCATCTACCAAACTTCAAGAGAAATAGTTCCGTCTGCAATTCTGTCAAAGGTCGAAAAGATGACATTTCAAGGCTCCATTAATTACCATTGCTAAAGTGTGGCAATCAAATCACGAACCTATAATCTGAAAGTGTACAAAATATCTGTGCAAAAGGTAAAACCGCTTTTTAATTGTTTTCTGTAAAACGCAAAAAAAAATATAAAAATAAAAATTCAACTTAAACATTGTTTTAGTGGGGTGATCGTTGATCAACTGCCATGGTCATTTCCAAATACCGAAAATTAACGTATACAAACGTGTACAAAATCACTGGCAAAAGCTAAACCGGTTTTCTTTCTATTGCTTTCTATAGATTTCTGTTGAACAACGACAAAAACAACAACACCAACAACACTTACAACAACAACAACATCAACAACACCGACTGCCATGACAATAAACGTACATGTAAACAATGAAGTGGGTCTATTATCCCTTTAATGTTATTTTGGACAATACACGAGAATCGTAAACATTTGTAATTTGATTTGAAATTCTACATTTTTGCTTAGCGATTGAAATAAAATCCAGAGTCCTTCCGCTGCGTGTTTTCCCCTAGCACTTAGATTAATTGATTTCCTCAAAATGGAATCGTACCTATGTATCAAGGGAAAATCTGCATTTTCATAAAATATTCTCTCTGTTGTTATATTTTATTATAATCTTCATATTTATTTCACTGTTTCATCTGCAGCATATCTTGATAACAAGTCACAAGAACCCAATTTCATGATACGTGTAAGCACAAAAACTTGCTAACTACGGAAAGGCATTGCATAAACCGGTTACCAGACACAGGTTTGAGCCAACTTATTACGTTATTGTTTTGTTTAAAACGATGTGTCTGGTGCCCCACTCAATTCAACATTAATTTGCCAATCAATATTTGTCTCATGCTTTTTAATAGCTTTATCAAAATTCGTATTTGTAGTAGACTGTGTTTATGCAGTTTCTTTCCTAGATATTAAGTGCATTGTTCGGTATAGCCGTTGTATTTGTTGTTTCGTTTTGCTGAACTGCACAGATTAGATGATTTCCTCCGAATGTTCCGATGTTTTGCCTTTATTCTTGCTGACAATCCAGTAACCGTCATGACGGTTACTGCATTGTCTAGTTCAGTTAGCCTGTCATTCCGTGTCTCTACAGGGAAAGCTTTCGTTGCAGCAAGCACAAAGCTTATCAGCTTATGTTTTAACTGCATTCAATTTCCCCCTAATGTTGAAAACTGATTGAAATGTATCCATTAAATCGACTCAGCCATAACAACCTTCGTTTTAAAGACACTGGACACTATTGGTAATTGTCAAAGTTCTCACTTGGTGTATCTCAACATAATTATGCAAAAAGAAACAAACCTGTAATGATTTACACTCAATAATGGAAGAAAAACTCCCTTCTCACACGAAGTGGGGTGCTTACAGATGCTTGATTTCGGGACCTCAAAATCTAATTCTGAAGTCTCGAAATCGAAGTCAAATACTTTTGTGGAAAATTACTTCTTTCTCGAAAACTGTGTTTCTTCAGAGGGAGCCGTTTCTCACTATGTCTTGGACTATCAACAGCTCTGCATTGCTTGTTACCAAGTATGTTTTTATGCTAACAATTATTTTTTAGTAATTACCAATAGTGTCCTTTGCCTTTAAGTCAGCGTGACCAAATCGAGGTTTGCTGATAATATTGGTAGTCTCGTTTTGACGTGGTCATTGAAACATTCATCACAAACATGATCATCTGACTTTATGCCCATCATTAATTGCGTTATTTTGTCTTTTTCGGAAACTTGAAAACTTGTAATGGTGAAGTAAGGTTTTAATGCGAGATGAAAGGAGTTGTTCTGCCTTGCTGCTTTTAGTGCTTAATGAAATTGGGGCCCTGTGCCCAATTTCATAGAGTCTTTCAAGCGAAAAACATTGCTTAACATTATTGTCTGTTTAGCAGAAAAGAGCAGGATACCAGTTAAACATTGTACATGTGACATGATAGTTTGGCAGGTATTATTTAGCATAATTGTTTGCTGTGCTAAGCTATTTGTGTGCTTAAGCATGCTCTTTGAAACTGGGCCTGGACGCCAGCATCTAATTACGGCCGCATAAACAAAGTGATTTTTTCAGAGTAGCGCGGTCAGTTTATCTGTAGCAGCGACAATGCAGAATATTCTTCAGATTCAGCCGTAGGGAAGCTACAATTTCGGATGAGGCCCAAGTAATGTTTTACATCCATACATACTCGTCTATTAAAATTGAACAAGGAAAAAATGTTGAAAGTTAACAGGCTCGAACAAATTACACCGTGCTCTTGAACCACGATGGAGCGTGTGGGTACTGGACATGACAGTTTATAGACATCAAATCAATAATAAGACGGTAGTGAAAGCAGGGCCCTGTCTCGAACCATATAAACCATCCAACCCTGCTGTATTAATTGATGGCAGTGACAATCTAGCCATCCCATGCCTATTCTTGAACCGCAATCAAGTATCTTGAGACGTCCATCCGTAATAAGAAGAGAGGCTTCACTTGAACGAAATTACAAACCAAAGACTTCCGTTTTTATGAGTGGAAGAGTGTCAAATTGATATGCTATTATTATACTTGAGGCTCTTAGTTATATTAGAATATCATGATTGAGCTTAAAGGCAGTGGACACTATTGGTAATTACTCAAAATAGGTATTGGCATAAAACCTTTATTGATTACGAGGGAACGGGGAGAGGTTGATGGTATAAAGCGTTGTGAGAATCGGCTCCCTTTGAAGTGCCATAGTTTTCGAGAAAGAAGTAATTTTCCACGAATTTGATTTCGAGACCTCAGATTTAGACCATGAGGTCTCGAAATCAACCATCTTCACGCATACAACTTCGTGTGACAAGGGTTGTTTTTTCTTTCATTATTATCTCGCAAGTTTGATGACCGATTGAGCTCAAATTTTCACAGGTTTGTTATTTTATGCATATGTTGAGATACACCAACTGTGAAGGCTAGTCTTTGACAATTACCAATAGTGTCCACTGCCTTTATAAGCACTTAAAGGCACTGGACAACTCTGGTAGTTGTCAAAGACAAGCCTTCACAGTTGGTGTATCTCAACATATGCATAAATGAACAAACCTGTGAAAATTTGAGCTCAATCGGTCATCAAACTTGCGAGATAATAATGAAAGAAAAAACAACCCTTTTGGTCATCGAAGTTGCAAGAGAATGATGATAGAGTGCTTTCATTTGCCTAATAAAAGACCGTCAACTGAAGTCGTTTAATATTTGAGTGAGAAATTACCTCTTTCTCAAAAACCACGTTACTTCAGAGGGAGCCGTTTCTAACGATGTTTTATACTATCAACAGCTCTCCATTGCCTGTTTTAACGAGCTTAAAAAAACTCGTATAACCAATAATGTCTAGTACCTCTAAGCACTTAGCATCCTACACTTGAAAAAATGTCAAGTCAAGCGGACGGTGTAGGTTATTGGCATACGCGAGTAACAGGATTATAAATTAGTGGTGTTTTTTTTTAGTCTACCGGACACGAGGGGCTTGCTTGGGCCTTTTATATTAATTTGATCACACATTAATGCAAATATGTAGCTACGGTTGTTTGCAGCCCTAACGGTTCACTGTGAACGTCAACAGTGAGTGAAATTTGTATTTCAAAAAAATCACATTAGGCCTAAGCACTGAGACTGCAATAATTCGAGGTTAAACTTTATGATTACTTAACTCTACGACCGTGAGACTCTTGCGGTGAGAATTTAGCGAATTTCGAGGTGAAATTCATTCATTAGGGTAGAGGTGTCTGAGAAAAATGTGACCAGAGGGGGCTTTGAACCCGTGACCTCTACGGATAACTGTGCCTTCCCGCTCCATCTCTCTGCTATAACACAAAGGTCTACTTCACTCTACTTACCGGTAGAGTCGAATTACTAATTTGTATATTCCCTGTGCCGCGAGGCAATAATGCAAAGACTTTCACACACAATAGCGCCCTCCACCGTCCTACCCACAACACCCCGCGACATGCTTGCCACGAGTTGTCCTCTTTTTTCTTAGCCGCGAGTGGGTAAGGTTGTGGTAAAATTCTGTATCCAACAGTTCACCGTTTTTGTGATAAAAAACGCATTATCTTGTTTGCTAAGAGTTATAAAAAGACTAGAGTTGTAGAGTTGTTGTTTGTAGAGAGATTTTGAGATAAATAAATAGTTTGATTTAATTTAGTTCAATTATGAGTAGTGCAAAGAAATTGGGGAGGGCTGCCACTCCGGTCGAGTCATGGCTGGGTGCACTCAGATCGGGCGGCTTGCCGTGCACAATCAGCATGCACCCTTCGGGGTCCTTTGTTTCTCGGTCGGGATGTAGAACAACATGACTTTGGCACAGCCCTGCCGTTGGGTGACCATGGGTGAACAGTAACCGAGTGTGTCTGACCCTCCCGTGTCCGGCAACTCGTCCCACGGCCCTCAATTGCCGAGATTGAACTGTGCCTTGTCCAGAGGGACATGGCATGGCCCGGGTGCTGGAGCTTCCCCCGCCGAGAAGACGGATGACTCCCCCGTTGAACGGCGACCGTTTAAGAGGAGGACAGGCCCTGCTCCGAGGAGCGGGAATATTAACCCGGCTATGCCACTCGATCGCGTATGTACTGACCGCATCGAGGGCATTAGGTCGGCGTCCTCTTGGATTGCTTACCCCAAGAGGGCGGATTCAACCTCCTCCAAACTTCCCTTTGCCGAGAAAGCGCGGGGGAAATGGAGGAGGTAATCAGGAAGATGGACGACGTGCGCATGCCGAAGCGAGACGCTGCGGCGTCTCGCTTCGGCATGCGCACGTCGTCCTTCTTGCTTCTCTTGTCCGAGTACCTCACGCTGGCCGGCGATGAGGACTCAGCGATCCCAGCTGATATGATGGTGGCGGCCCTCCATTGATATGATATGATCGCGCGTTGGATAGTTACGCCCATCCGCTCTGTGCCGCGCGGATGGCCAGCGACCGATGGTCCGGTTCATGCCCACGAGATACGGGGAGTGTCAGCCTCATGAGCTTTCTTTAAAGGTGTCTCCATGAGTGACATAACAAGGGCGGCCTCATGGAAGAGCCCTTCCACGTTCTCCGACTGCTACCTGAAGGAAGTTCTGCAGGTGGATGGGGGAGCGGGTAGATCGGTGTCACAGGCGCCAGCCAAGCTGCGAAGCCAGAACAAGCTCCACCTCGCCAGGGATCACCCGTTTGGGTGAGTTTTCCCACGGTATTACAGTGCTAACAATACTTATACATGTTTTGTTCACCCGTACCGTGGGGACGACACCCCCCTGTCCGTTCGGGCATGGACCACTGTCGGGCCTAGCGGCCGCGAAGCGTTCTCTGAACTTTTGAGGGCGCCGGGGTCCTACGCCCCCTTAAAACATGCAGTAGCACCGCGTTTACCCACCGCCTTTCCTCGGTACGAGTTTATGCAAATTAGTAATTCGACTTTACCGGTGTGGCGGTGTCAGTCTTCCGCCGTGTTCAGTTTTCCGGGTGACGTAGCCGGACATTTCAGCACGTTGTTCGAACGGTTTTAGCTTTCCGGCGTGTTCAGTTTTCCGGGTGACGTAGTCAGACAAAAATACCGCCGCGAGTACCCTGGCGAGTACTGTAGTTCTCTCAGTGACCCCACTACGATTCTTTTCTGTTTAGTCACATATTCTCTTGCCCCATCTTAACACGTATTCGTGTGTACAACACTGCTTGTGTCACTGATTAAATACAGGATAATTTGCTTGGTCTACACCAAATTCTCTCATACGATCCACGCGTTCGCCGCTCGCTGTACTCGATCGCGGACGCCGCCATGACAGCTACCGGAGAGTGTAACATGGATGACTCAATACAGCACTTAAAATGGACTACTTTCGCTTGCTGTGCGCAGGCATCGCATGACGTGACGTTACCGTATTTGGTCATTCGGAAAACTGAACACGGCGGAAAGTTGAAACCGCCACACCGGTAAGTAGAGTGAAGTAGACTCCTCCCCCCCCCCCCCCCCCTCGTTCGCAGACCCCATCCACACTTCTGAGATACCACTCATCTTGTTCGCTAAGTAAAGTAATTTGCCAATCGGCATTTTCTGCTAGCATGAAATTGGGCCCAGATATGAAGTAAATCAATGGTTTGCGGTAACGCCATGTGTGTATCTCTTGTTATAATATTATTGCTACGTATTCTACTACCGCGGAGTAGATTTATCGGATTGTTCGGGATACTTCTCAGTTCTGAAAAGAACTGTCCTGCTTTTTAACTACTACCTGGGCGGATGGTAACGAACATTTGCTGGAACTACTACTTTAGCTTATAGGATCGTTATAAACTTCACTATCGTGGAGTGATTGGTATCTTAACGTTTAGACTAGCTTGCTCTAGTCATCGTCAGGAGTAGTTAGTCCCGGTGAACAATCAAGCAAAGGGGCATTTCAACGGTGCTCAAGAAGACCCCCAACACCGAGGTGAAAACATCACCCCCCCCCCCCGATTTCTCTGACGCAGAGAGTCCAAGTAGGGAAAGCATTCGAGAAGAAAAAACGCCAGCTGTTTCAACAGTCTCAGTGTTTTGGCGGACTGTTAAGCAGCCAAAGTAAGACAGGCATATAAACCCACGGGAATGTTCCCCTGCTTTGTTTTCCAATAATGTTAGCAGTGGGGAGTATGTGTTTGCGCTCGCGTGAACAAGTGCCATGGGTGCACATTGCTTGACGCATGAGAGATACTTAGATGGCCAGAGTTTTTCGTTTTGTATTCACTGAGGATCGTAGATAAAGTTCAACAAACCGTTTATAGCTTTATTTGCTTATAATGGTTTCGAATAATATAGCATGGTATGTTCAGAGGTATGAAAGACAAGTTAAAAGTTCAGAGACTTGCAGACGATTTGCGATTCAAAATCGGTTATTTACATAATACATGTAATTAAAGCCCGATTGCTAAACACATTGACGGTCCTTTGACATGATTGGTCCGGTAAAAAACATCACTGTATAATTATTTATAAAAGCTTTCTGTTGATACAGTTCATAGAGAACCATGTGTAAATATTGTGTTCCTCTGATATAACTTCATGTTCAAGAAAACCTTTTTAAAAAACAAAAATACTACTATTTTCTATAATGTGTTTACATGCATGGTCTTCACTGTTTTCTCCTAAAGCACACCACAAATTAAGCACTCATGTTCACAGGTTTGTTATTGCTTGTACGGTTTATCACGCAAAACATGAACACTGACTGCGACTGTTTTGTCAGCTCAACCCTTTCCTTAGAAAAACCTTTAATAAAACAATTCGTTGAGGCGACTTTTATGTGACCAAACATAAACTGAACCATTCCCTTACGTCTTATATTGATACCGTTATCAATCATGCATCAATCGCATCGTGGGTACGTTTACCCTCCAAGCGCCCCCCCCCCCCTTAAATGGAGTCCCATCACCCAACCAAAACCCAGCTCATTACAACCCAAACTGTTACATCACCATAGTCAAAACGAACTTGATATCAGACATCCAGCCTCAATATTCAATTCAATTCAATATGACGTTTTTTTTCATACTCTTTATAGAAAAACAAAAATTCAATATGAGAGTTTCATAGGCACCACATCTAATTATGCTGAGATACATCTGTGCTGTAATGCTCCCCACCGCGTTTACAAAGAGTTTATTATGCCGGTTTCCAACAGGAAAATTCTTTAATGTCATGGTCACGAGCAGAGATAAGATAATAGAAAATTGCTTTTGTCAAGCGAACGCCAGGGTTCTGGAATAATATTTAGATTTCTGCATTTTGCGTCAGACGTGGAATTCCAATGAATAGCCACTACCTTCGCGTATATTGAACATCTCACGAAAAATCTGCATCAATGGTTGCTTAATAGATTCGGTTGTGACGTCGTCTTTGTTTATTTTTGTGTTGTTGTGGTTTTTTGACGGGTGCGAGATTACGTCAGCGGGCTCCATACAAAATGGCTGAATGTGAAAAAGTCAAGCTGTGGAATTTAAAAGGTGTTTGAAGTGCGAGCATTCATTGGGTGCGTTCGATTAGCTTCCAGGGTGCGTTCGATTTATTAGCTTTGACGTCCGTTGTGGGACTCACCATCAGGGTCAATCCCCAAGTGCCATGATTGTGGAATGGGCTCTCTGGGGCTGACCGAGGTGCATGAAGTCACGACGAAAAACTTTCTCTGTGGCCACCATTTTGTTTTATCCAGTGTGAAATTTTCACATGGTTCGACACACATTTTCACTCTTAAACCAGTTGGATCTTGTGACAGTAAGCATTTTTTATCCGAAGATGGGTTGGCCTACTTTTGTATCACTGTGGGTTTGTTAATTTCTTCATGGTAGTTTGACGCGCAAACATTCATAAAAACTCTATCGCATGATCCGCACGGTGGTGTGACGTACAATCATTCGTGTGATTCAAAAGAGGGCGCAATCAGAAGCAATTGTGTTGAGTTCGCCTTCGGTTGGATATGGGGGTGGGGAATCTCCTGCCACACCGGTGTAATACACAGTTGTGTATACTTGGTTGTCCCCGCAATAGATTATAGTTGAAGTTTTTCACATTATTAATGTTGAATTGACAACTTGTGAAGGGTATAAATTAGATATGGGGGGGGGGAGAGAATCGCCTGCCACACCGGTGTAATAGTAGTTGTGTATACTTGGTTGTCCCCGCAATAGATTATAGTTGAAGTTTTTCACATTATTAATGTTGAATTGACAACTTGTGAAGGGTATAAATTAGATATTGGGGGGGGGGGGAGAGAATCTCCTGCCACACCGGTGTAATACACAGTTGTGTATACTTGGTTGTCCCCGCAATAGATTATAGTTGAAGTTTTTCACATTCTTAATGCTGAATTTACAACTTGTATTATACAAACTTAAGTCAATGTTTGAATAAAGGTACACCCTACAACCAATCTGTGAAACTACCAATGATCACGCACACGTTTTCTCCGTTGCATATTATCACCGACTGAAATGGTTCTGATATAGTTTATTTTTCCCCAGCGACATGCGATATTGTTCCAGTTCGAAGTGAGTGTAAAGGCACTGTGCACCCTTGGTAAATTGTCAACATTGGGTGTATCTTAATACAATATGTATAATATAAGAAATATGTGGAACATTTTTACTCAATCGGTCTTCAAAGTTGCGAGAGGTGTGCTTTAAGATGCTTTAAAAGGCTTCAGGCCTGAAGTTTTTTAATAATATAGTGTGAAATTACCTCTGTCTAAAAAAACTACGTTACTTATAGATGGAGCAGTTTCCTGCAATGTTTTATACTATCAACAGCTCACCATTGCTCTTTAGTTACTACAATTAGTGTGCAGAGCCTTTAAACACCAATGAAACCGTCTAACAGTTATAATGTGGAAACCAAAGTTTGAATATATGCTGTTTAGAACTTAATGTAATTACCTTAAACCCACAAACCCCAAAAAACATGCTGAACACACTCCGCACACATTTTCCTTTTGGCGTGCCTTCTTTTGGTATCTGTTTTGAAAAATGGATTGTTGTCGCAGGCGCCAAGATGTTTCTATCTATACCCGATTCTAATGGCGCTTTTCTGCACTGCGAGCTAAATGTCACTTGACGCTAAAAGCTAAATCATTTGATTCCTCGATGGGCCTTGGAATCCAGATAACTCAGTTTCGTCCCCAGAGGGCCTGTTTGACAATAATCTGCCTGTCACTCATTGAGACTTAGGCCGTGTCCGAATTGGTGGCTACGGATGCGGCTACGACCGTTGCCAGGGGTGTTGCTAAGGGTGTCCTATACTTCAATGCATGATGACGCGGCGATCCGGCCGTAGCCGTGGCCGTAGCCGCCAATTCGGATCCGGCCTTATTCTGGCATTACCAATTAGACACCTTAAGTATCTATGAAGAAAGAGAAGGGAAAAAACACCGATTTAATACTGTGGACGCAATCATCGGAGTGTGATCGTGCTAAGAGTATAAATATCGCATTATACTGAGTGAGTAATTGCATCCCTGAACAGAAACATTATACTTTGAAAATGTATAATAATCGAAATTCCCTATAGATAAAGGCACTGGACACCCTTGGAAGTATTGTCAAAAACAGTATTATCACTTGGTGTATCCCGAATATGCATAATTAAATAACAAATCTGTAACAAAAAATTAACTCAATGGGAGACTTTCCAACGCTAGGCGGCAGCAGACTTACCGGGTAAATTTCCATTGTTCACATAGTTCTGAACATGCCCATAATTCTGAGAACAATGGATTTACCCGGTAAGTCTGCTGCCCGCTATCGTCCCGGAAAGTCTCCCATTGTTCCACGCTCAAAAGTAATGAAAGAAAAAAAACACCCTTGTTGCACAAATCTGTTTGCGTCTATATGCCTCAAACAGGCTTCAGGCCTGCAATATTTTAATATTTGAGTGAGAAATAACCTCTTTCTCAAAAACTACGTTTCATCAGATGAAGCCGTTCCTCACAATGTTTAAAACTACCCAAAGCTATACATTGCTTGTTACCAAGTAAGTTTTTATGCTAGCAATTACTTTGAGTAATTACCAATTCATCCAGTGCCGTTTAAACAGGGGGTGACAATAACTCTAGGCCCTACTGCTAAAACTAAGGTTTTATATTGACACCATTGGTGTTGTCACAGATAGATACAAAAACAAATCGAAATTTACACCACGATAAGGTGTTAAAATGACACTTACTTCTGCAAAAACAATTACACTCGTGTTATTTTAATAATAACAGCAATAATTGTGGCTCAAGGACACCCTATGATTGCCATTTTTATTCTCTCTTCGGTATCTATTGCGACAACACCCATTGTGTCAATTTTGACACCCCGGTTTTTGCAGTATGTTGCTCAGGGACAAAAGTATTGATAGACTTCACAAGTGTTTTAGTGTAATTTCTGTCCAGGTGTTTATTTCTTGTGATCACCGTCGATTTTTAGATCGGCAATGAATGTAAAACTATTGCTGTGTTATACTTTCTTTGAATTAAAGTGAAGTGCAACATTGTTAATAGCCATTGTGCATAATATGAGCCGATCAAACGGAAGTTGTTTATTGACCAATGTGCGCCGCCCGTACAAATCCGTGTTTCATTTGTTTCATCATCGGTTTACATTCAATATGGCGGCATTATGACGTCACTGCATAGTAAACTGATATTAAAAATGACCTAACACTTTTTCCCCTCCAGCCTCAATGTGAAGTGGAGTATAGTTGAGACAGCAGACCGCACGGAGCCTCGGTAACGCTGCTTAGAGCAATTGGTGAGAAGGTTAGTTATGCCCCTTGGTGCACCATGTGCTCCTCCTATACTACATGTATGTGTAAATCCAACTTTGTTTTTAAGCATGTTCAGTTTTGATACCGCCGATGAGCACAGCGTGCCCCCCCCCCCCAGTGAACGGCAATTATCATCGACTAAACTTAATTTCGAATACTCGAGACTTTAATGTTACAATGTCAACGCCATAACACAGTTGTTCACTAGATTCGTTAGGGTCACGTCACCATCAGCCCATGAACAAAAATGCGCGAATTCCCTCATTTTGCTCATCAGTTGTGTAAGTGTGCACGCGCAATGTACAACTTACTGCGGGTGCGTTCGATTAGCTTCCCTGGGTCGACCCCGCGGTACTCACTCGGGTGAGCCCCCGACAAGAGCTAGTCGAACAATCACACTCGCCCTGTCGTGGTGACGTCATGCACCTCGAGTCGCCCCCAAGTGACCGACTCAACAAGCGAGCACTGGGGGCTGACCCGGATGAGCCCCTTGAATGACGTCAAAGCTATTCGAAAGCACCCTTAGGTTCACGAGAAGTGTATATTAAAACTGTTGCTAAGGAACATAAGTTAACAGCGGATCTCCAACTCTAAATAATTAAACTCATACCATCACAAGGAACAGCAAAATTAATATACCGGTTCATTTCAAGGTCTGTGCTTGTATTTTCAGGCGGAAACAAAGATTTGGGTGACCTGATTAATGTACACACACAATCAATTGTTGACCCAATTGCCATTTCAGATTCAATTCTAACAAACGAAACCAAATCACATGGACCAACTATCCTTTGAACAATTCATCCCAATTATGAGGTCACATCATTGTATATCAAACAATAGCACACGGTTTATGTTTTGTCAGATTTTGTATACGTTAATCTCGGGCTTGTTGGAAGTGTTGTATAACAAATTTTTAGAAACGAACCCTTGAATAAAGAGGTAATTTTTACTCAACATATTTATCTGCGAAGGCTTCGGGCAAGGGTGCTCTTCTTTTAATATTAATTTGCAACTTTGATGACCAACTGAGGCAATATTCAAAAGTTGTGAGGATCTTGTCTTTGACAATACATGTATTACCAAAAGTCTACCCTGTCTTTACATGGCTTAGAGGGATAAGTCTTACCTACTCAAAAAGTCCTCTGAAGCTTTACCAAGTGGTAGGATAATTCCTGCCCAACCAATTTCCGTTCTCTTTACAAAAGTGAGCAGTGCTCACCACCAAAGCATGAATTATTTTCGGACTTTTTGAGTATCATACAAAAGTTGAGTCCATAAGATATCCATACATCTGAAACTTTTTCCACAGAATCAAAAAAATAATTATTTGGCAGCCATGAGTATTGTTTTTTTTATATTTTATTATTAGACAACCTGTACACAATGTTCTAGAAAGCAAAGAAAACCCATCTGATTAGGAAAGAACCCTCTAAACCCACTTCCCATCCAAACAGAGTCACTTGGCCAGCCATACATACAATTTAAGAACTGAATCTAGCAACGCTATTATAAAGTCTAAGGTCAATACTTCAGAGTCGAAAACCGACCCTCATCACCTCACTATGAAACCGACTGACACTTTTCAATTGCGATATTCTCCAAACAGATTCCCTGCACAGAAACAGGAAACTTGAAGCCACCGAATTAATTCACTGATGTACTCGAACAAAATGGCAATCATTTTAATACCCCCAGGCTATAAACAACAATCTTCGACAAAACTGCGAAAATTAAAAACCAGAGAAGATGTCAATTGCTCGGACATTTTGGAATTGATTTTTTTTTTTTTTTTTTGCTAACTTGAAGCCATCAAAACACATTAATATCTGGTCAAGTGATCCATCAAGCGATATAATTACATACAATTGCCTGGGGACATGTTAAATAACCAAGTGTCTTTGATTACCCTTTTGGTCTTAATTGTTACCTGAGTGTGTGGATTTTTTTTTTAATTGGCAAAATGACCTGTCATCGGGTAATGGTAAAATAACGATTGTGTGTAGTTACACGTGTTAAGCAGAACATTTTAAACGTGACTTAGAGTCCGCCATATCAATGTCGCATTTCATTCAATAATAACTGCCACAAACTTAAGTGCTTTCTTACTATAATATCTCCCTGCTCATGTTTTTCCAGTCAACTGCTTATGTTACACGTACCGTAGTTACCTGTTCATGTTTGTGTTGTAGACATCGAGAAAGACTCTGCTATGGTTGAAACGTCAGTCCATTAACGCTTCTTTTTTTTAGGGGGGGGGGGGGTAAATCCTAATGGGATAAGCCATATGATGTCAAACAAGTTCTTTTAACGAGATTCTGCACGGTTGAAAGTTTTATTAAAAAACCGAGTTTAGGGTTCCTGTATTTTGGTGTTAAAGGCACATGACGATAATGGTAGTTTGTACTCAAACATTGTAGCATTAAAACTTACTTGGTAACGAGCAATGCGTGAGATAATATTGTGAGATAACGACTCCCTCTGAAGTAACGTTGAGAAAGAAGTAATTTCTCAATAAATTATTTAAATTGCATCTGAAAGCACACATTTTGTGCGACAAGGGTAATGTATTGTTTTCTTTCTTGTCAGTAACTGTATTATATTAATATCCAGTGTCGTGAGGCGCTGCCTGAGTATAGGCCTGAATGTGATTCACGTGTAATGTCAGCAGAACTTGAGGAGTCCTTGCTCACTCACGGGCTCATAGTAGAAACAGTTTTCAAATCGGGCGATATCAGTGACGTCACTCTCGAGACGGGTCGCACTGTTGAGCTGGCATACAACATGGTCATCAGCCCCTCCCTGCTTCAAGAGATTGAAGGAGCGGCATTGAGGCTCCGACCAGCATGCCACACCACACGCCATGGACTCCCTGACCGGGTAGCTCTTGATCTGACGGTTGAGCAGACAGTAATGTGGTACTTGGTTGAAGATCCTGGCAGGCCGACGCGGGCGGGGAGGTACCTCCAACTCACAAGCAGCAAACTTCACATCATCACACTCTTTATCTCCCCACTTCCCCCCATATTTCTCGGACATCCGCACGCACTCCTGCGACTCCAAATCTGGTTCCGGTCCGGCCCAGTTCTTAAAAGCTGGATCCCCGTTCACCCCGGAGCATAACAACTGCCCGGAATTGTTGAAGATATCCTTGCAGCCGATCCAGAGTTCCACCAGATGTTCGGTTTTATTGTCAACTTCTATCCCCAACTGTAGCTTCATTTCGCGCCAAACAAAGTCATCTTCGGTCTTTGAGTTTGGGACGACCAGATGGGTCCCGAGCTCGGCGCAAGTTTCCGAAGCCCGGTCCCAAGTCACTCTCTCGGGCAGTAAGAGGTAGCAGGACGAGTCCTGCCAGGCAAGCCATCCCGGTGGACACCCGGCTTGGAGCATCTCTACGGGGAGAACAAACAAAACGATTTGTAGCAAGAAATTCTTTTGAGAAGACAATAATCCCGACATTGTCACTTTGCGATGCACGCAAACAGCAAATTTTAAAAAGCCAAACCAAAGGGACAAGATGGCTATCGTGTGTTCCACTGGCCTTTTAGTTGAATAACATAAGAGTATTCAGCTCAAGGTTTATAAGTGTTGGGTAATTAACGAAATTGTTTACTGGTCGTTGCTAGGAAACATGCATTGGTAGTCACAAGGCCCCTTATACGTGACAATAACGTGGCCGAAAAGGACGCCGGGCGTGCTCATCAGTGAGCACAGCCGCATTATGGTAATACACACGGGCAATTACAACAACGGAGTGCCCGCACGCGCCGCTTGGGTAACAACAACACTTTCCAGGATCATTTCACTTGTTAAAACCATACAGCAGGACCTTGCCCTCTATGTTAAAACTAGAACTAGAAGTGTATGAAAGACAGTAGGCCTACTGACTCAATAACTGGCAATAGTGAAGTACTTATTGTGCACAACTTTGAAGAGAATCAGTATTTCGCTATTTATTTCGTTTAATGATTCTCGGGTATAGAGTGGTCTCGAGTCTCTCCCCCGCTCAAAAGGGGAGGGTTATTTCGCTCATAACCTTTATTAAATATTAAATAAACGGAACCTTGACGTCAGATGTTCAGGCTATATTTCTGAATTGATGGCTCGACATTCTGGCTGGATTGCTTCAAAGGGTCCGTTAGCCGAAGTCCCAAAGTCAACTTTATTGACATTGCCTAATCTTTGACGTTTGAGGGCGTCCTGTCTCGTCGACGACTCTCTCTTTACGGGCGACACAGTTTCCCATTAGAAAACTGATTGTGTGTGCATTGGTAGATGCGACAGTATTTCCTTTGGTAAAATGATATGTAGGTCACACGGCGAGCAATATGGCGACAATCACAGAACCAAAGGCTGCGGAAAAAGACCTGGAAAAAAAGGAAGAGATGGAAGAGAAAGATGAAGAGAACGTAGAGAATGGAGAGCTGGTGGGTGAGAAGAAGAAGAAGAAAAGGCGCAAGAAGAAGAAGACAGGTAATGTCTTAGTTTAAACACTAACAGGTTATATTTATCATTATTTTTTAGACACGTTTGCGTTTCTTGCAATGCATGCAGTACGTTTTAAACCAACTTGCTTCACATCGGAAACTAGGGTTGGGGTATGTTTGGAATGCATGCATTGAGCATGGGAATTTCCGAGCATGGCATAGGTCTGTGGTATACAGATTGAGTTTGCACAGTAGCATACATACAATACAGGTTTGCTGGTTAGTGTGTGGTGTGGCACGTTGCCCATATACCGGACAAACGTCTGGGTTTTTGTTTTTGTTTAATTTTATTATTATGAAATATATGAATTTTTTTTATGGTTAGTTTCAATTAATCCTTGGAAAACATGAAAAATAAGACAAGATGTTTGTTTAAAATTTATACTATATTTGATTTTGAAACTAAAATAAATCAAAATTATCTACTCAATCCATTCCATGAATGATCCAGCATTCAGCAGGCCATTTAGTAATTGCTTCAGGGTTTTTTTTTATGAGAAACTCTTCCTCATCTTCTCACCAATTCACTTACAAATTACGATCAGGCACTGGCAGTTCGTTAACCATTGGCCATGTTGGCTGCAGCCATTTTATTGTAAAGCAAGAAACTTGAGTCAAAGACCCTCCCCAAAAATTTAAACACGAAGATACCAATAAAACAATGAAATAGGCTGTAACGAGGTAGACTCGAATTTAATTCAGTGAGTTTAGAGCCAGCATGGCAAATAAACTGAGGAATGTTTCTCACAATGTTTTATGCTATCAACCTCTCCCCATTACTCGTAATCATGAAAGGTATTTTGATGATGATTATTTTGAGTAATTACCGATAGTGTCCACTGCCTTTCACAGTATTTTGTGTCATTGGTCATCATTGTGATTGTTAGTCAAGAAGTATTTTCTTACTTGTTAACACCAAATGAGAAGCCCATCCCTAATTAAGAATCCAACAAAGCCAGAGTAGATGATATGCATCGTGTACATGTAGCCCTATAAATCCAACTTTTAAGCTGACCACTGATAATATCTTCTTTAAACAGTACCACAAAAAGAAATGGAAAAAGAATTCCCCAATTGTGTTATGATTGGCCACTTCCAACATTTCTTTATCTTTTAAACATTGGCAAGGAAAGTGGCATGTCTAGTATTGCAACTTTTTAGAATTGTATCAGTGTTTGTTTAACAAATAAAAAAAATAAAAAAAACGCTTTTGTTTACTATGTAGGAGAAGCTGTAGTGGAAGCTGAAGGGAATGATGGTCAAGTCATTAATGGAGGAGTCGATAAAATCACTGAAAACGTCAAGAAGCAAAGTCTAGATGATGGTAAGAGCAGGGTTCGATTTAGACACCAGCCCGGCGTACGTAATAATAATAAAATAATAATAATTGTGGCTTCTTATAGAGTGCACATGTCCGTCACTCAGTGACGCTCCTGGCGCTGTAACATTATAATTTCCTGCCAGATGTGAGACTACTTTTGAATTATGAGACCTAGTTCTGATAGCATGCCATGTAATGCTTTACAAGGTGCTGTGGCGCAATTTATTGCCGATCGGACCAGGAACACCGGGGCGAGCCCCTTCTCTTTTGGATAAGTACACTGGGTTCTTTTACATGCGTTACATACATGTAACATATGGGACCAACGGCTTAACGTCCCATCCGAAGGATGAGTCACTAGTCAAGAGTGCTGCGGGCTAGTCAAACGTGCTTCTAGCATATTTCTAGCATATTTCTAACCCACCATTTGTTGATAAAGACACACAATTCTTTACATTGTACCTTGCAACAATTTATATATACATCTTTTCAAAGACTTATTTATATCTTTTTTCTTTTTTTTATTTTATTTTTAGCAGATGAAGAGAAAGAAGCAGATGGGGAAGGGGATGGCGAAAATAGCAAAAAGAAGAGGAAAAGGAAGAAGAAGAAGGGCGGAGCTGGAGGCGGAGAAGGGGGAGGAGAGAAGACCAGCGAGGAAGGTGCCTTGGGAAAATCTGGAGCTTCCAAGAAGCAGACTGACCCCCCTACAGTCCCAATCTCAGAATTGTTTCCCGAGGGAGTCTATCCAGAGGGTCAAGTGGTGGAACATCCAGAAGTGAATGGGTAAGAAATGATGTGGTGGTGTCTTCAGTCTTCGGTTCCATTGGTTTGTGGTTGTAAAACACGTTCATTATTAGGAAACTCTTTAAAAATGCAGAGTGGAATTAGCCAGAAAAACTGGAGTTTCTAAATTTGCTGAAAGTGTCCAAAGTGCTGCTTTCAAATATAAATAATTGACAGATACATGTAACCTCCAAATTGTCTGAAGTGTTTGGACAGACGCTTATAAATCAGGGTAAATTTATATGTTCTTTGTTTTCAAATTTTGTCTCGTGATTTGCAGCCGGACCGCAGCTTGGCGTATGATGAGCGAGGAGAAGAAAGCCTTAAACAGCGCTCATAATGATGTTTACAACGATCTGAGGCAGGCTGCCGAGGCTCACAGGCAGGTCCGCAAGCATGTACAGAGCTTCATCAAACCTGGACTCACTATGATTGAAATCTGGTAGGTCAACGTCGTAGGATGATTTACAAGAGGCCATTTGTGAGGTAGATTTTGAATAATATTGGGTACTTCGGTTCGGATCCCGCTTTGGGCCAGAGTGTTGGCTTGTTTTCCAGAAGATACATATAGGGATCGCCAGAGTCGCGCCGAACCAAATAGATGAGGAGCGACTCTAGGTTGACCAAAATCAATTTTAGTAATAGACAAGCCAACTTTTAAAACATAACACTTACATTGGCTCGGCCTATGACAAGATCGACGTGTGAAACCAAGGCCCTGCAGAGTTGTTCCAAACATCTGAAACAGTCAATCTTTTGACTTTAAAGCCCATCAAGTCGGTCCTTACTGTTTCAGACGTCAGACTTTTCATGTACTTCATTCAAAATTTGGTTTGACGGAACTCTGAAACGCCTGTCTGAAACAGGTGCAAGTCTCTGCAGTTTATAAACAAACGAAGCCGGGCGCTGTGAACTTCTCGAATCAACAGTGGGTGGTAAGCTCATCCGGGAATGTTTTTGTCTGCTGGTTGTCCTGGACTAGATTTAAACATCTTCTCTTCACACGCATCTTCTGGTTAAAGTGCAAAGTAACTGGTTTCATTACCAAAAAAGATACAATAATGATAAAAGTAAAGGTGCTTGATTTTGTACTATCCAGTGCAACTCAAATTAGATTCCCACACTACAGACAGTTGGGCTCGTTGTACGTGTACATTTCAAGTTCAATGGTAAGCTTTGGTAGCGAGGATTGTGAAGGTATTACCTTCTCTTACAAAACAATGCAAAAGTTCACCTCCAGCATGGCCAACCTTTTGACGAGGAAAAATGGCACCTACGTGAACATGTACAGGGTTTGTAAAGTGCTTGTATGCCGAAACTAACCCTGCTTAAGTCCTTGTTGTAGATATCATCAACTTTTGTCAAAAGCAGCAATGTTAACATCTTGTTGTGATATTGGCCTTAATGAAATGTCCCCATTGATTCACACCTGATTACATTTTCTGTCACCACAGTGAAAGGTTAGAGACGGCATCAAGGAAGTTGATTAATGAGAATGGTTTGAAGGCTGGCTTAGCTTTCCCGACCGGCTGCTCCATCAACCACTGCGCTGCACACTACACGCCCAATGCTGGGGACTCAACCGTATTACAATATGATGACGTATGCAAGATTGACTTTGGAACACACATCAATGGTAAATATTGTCAAGTTTTCTTATATTAATTTTGGTTTTTACCCATACACCGTTTTGTGTGAGCACTGTACATGTGTGCTCGGTACTATACCGAGTCCTGTGAAAAAAATCTTACATGCATATTAGACCAAGTAAAATAAATAACATAATGCTCGTCCGGACTTTTTGAAAAGTTGGTTAGGGAGGTCCCAGGCGGGCGGGGACGAGCAACATGTTATTTATTTTACTTGGCCTTACTCGGATGGGATTTCAACCCACGACCCTTGCAATTGTAGAGCAGTGTCTTACCATGGAGGAAGAAAGAGGAGGAGCTCGAACGGCCCGCCAACGAAAGAAAACCCTGGCAATGCCCCTGTCTGACCAGTGGAAAAAGATAGGAGACCTCCTGCAGGACAGCTGATTAGTGAGCGCGCTTAGATCTCTTTGTACGGAAGGTGTGGTACCACCACTCTGCACCGTTGCCTTCGTGTAAAGTGGAATCATTGGAGACAAGAATTGTGAATATACACTTCTTCATTTACCGTTTGTGGTGTTAACATGGAAATATCATAGCATATTTTTTACATTTTTTTCCAACTTTCCTGTCACTAGCGGTGGTTCAAAATTTGTGTATTAGCACACGAGGGTGGTTGGTATTCAATTATGTTTTTCGTTTTGGTGGGCGAAAGTGTACTTCACTATTTATCAGGTCTCAAAAATAGTAGTTTTTTTCTTTATTATATCCATACGACATACAACACCATAGTTGCGTGAAGAATCAAGTGCGCACACGCAAACTCACATACCCCAGGTCGCCCATTGTTTGTGTAAGGTACATGTATGTGGGTGATTACGAGGTGTCGATAAACGACCGCGGTACCACGGGTTCGACTTTTGAAATCCCTCTCTTCCTTCCTCCGTTGTCTTACCAACTAGACTACCGAAATTGCCCAATATCTAGAGGCAGTTCAAATCCTATGTTTTTGCAGCACGTACATGTACCACAACTATATGTAATCATGTTAAATTTGCATCGGGTTTGAAAGTTTTCTTTAATTTGCATGATTTCTGTTGATATGTAATTAAAATCACAGATTGTGAAGCTAGCTTGATTATTCGTTCTGATTCAGTAGTATTTATCAGTAGTATTTATAAGAAATGAAAACCAACTGCTAAAACTACGATAAGAGGAGGTCCTTCTATTTTAAATTGCTCATGGTATTGCAGTTATGTTGTTTACTATACACATTATACTTCATATTCTTTTTTCAAAGGCCTTCCGCTCTTCCACAATCTGTTATTTAGAAATTTATGCGTCACATGGGTGTGTATAAACCTTTGTTTAAAAAGTGCGTGACACATGGGCATGACACGGGAGCTTGCACCTGTGCATAAAGACAGTGTTTGTCAGTTTGTTTCGTATTGATTTCTACTGGAGTGTGTTCAGATCCAAACAAACATGAAGAAACAAGGCAGAATATACAATGCGCAGATAAAACAAATTAAGAAAGTGACGAGAGAGGGAACAAAGTTGCAAAAAGAGAATAGACAATCGGTAAATGTTTCTTTAGAAGATGCTGTCCACGGCTTGGGGGGGGGGGTAGAATCTCATCCCACACCGTGTGTGCATAAAGACAGTTTCTTCATTTCTATTGGTTCAGAGCAACGGCCGGGACAGTTGTGCCACATCACGCGATACGCGCGACGCGCACAGCATTCTCTTATAAGGAGTTGTTTACTCGATCGGGGGCCGAGGGCCTTACCATTTCATAGCTGGAGGGGTGTTGTGTTGAAAGAAATCATTGAAAAATGTAAAAATTTGCATTTATTTTACTTTTTGACCAAAAAGTGTTGATGTTTTTTTACCGAAAAGGGATTTATGAATGGGAATCAAAGTGTGTTGAATCGGTTTTCAACTAGTGGTTTAAATCCGCAAAGACCTGGTTCTTGATCAAGAACCAGGTCTCATTGGGTGTAAACCTCTTCACCACACATTGATTCCCTTATATGATGTGAAACATGTTCTATGATACATATGTGTTTGTTGAAGTCAAACCAGAAATACAAAGACACTTTGACGTTAAAACACTTAAATGGGCCTATAACTGTTGCAATTTCAACCCTGGTTTATTCTTTAGGAAGAATCATTGACTGTGCATTCACTGTGGCATTCAAAATACAAAGACACTAAGATATTAAAACACTACTATAACTGTTACAATATCAACCCTGGTTTATTCTTTAGGAAGAATCATTGACTGTGCATTCACTGTGGCATTCAACCCTAAATACGATCAACTCCTGGCAGCAGTGAAAGATGCAACTAACACTGGTATTAAGGTAAGAGCGTCTGTCTAGTTTCATGTCGAGAGTTATTTAGTCATTATATTGCGCCATCATGACATTCACAAGTGGTTATAGACCGCAGGACTTGCATCAGAAGGTTGTGGGTTTGAATCCTGCCAAGCGAACCACTGACTTCACAATGAGTCGAGTTACTGAATCACAGCTTACTGATGTGTGCAATAAGCTAGGGCAGCCATAATGCAGCCATAAGCAGCCATAGTGCACGTGGGGTGACCTCTCATTCACAAAACAGTACTACTGATGGGTTGTGGTTTGTGTAATGATCCCAATGTTGTGTGCATTTCGCGGCACACGCGCATGGGAGGTAAATGATACATTGTATTACTTCTGCAGTGTCCAGGTGTCTGTGGGAGACCACCTGGGCCCTGAAGTCTATGATGGTTTTTTTTTTTCTTCAAAGTTCGGGATCAATTGGGGAATCTTGTGGTTTGTTCTGGGACTTGATATTTTTTGAAACAGCCCTTTGTGTTTGCAAGATGGCTCAATTAGGGAAGACATCGTGAAACTTCATCAAAAAATCATGACGGTACGGTAATCATTTAAGAAATGGTATTGCGATTTTTAATTATATCGAGACGATACGGTAATCATTTAAGAAATGGTATTGCAATTTTTTATTATATCGAGATATCGCCCAAGCTTAGTGTGCAACTCATAATCATAGACTTTCAACCAATGTTTGGATGATGACAGAGATTGGTTGTTGCTGGCTTGGGGTTTCCGTCCCCTTGAGGGAGTTTTGCTGAGTTCCATCGATGAGAAGATCATATTCAAGGGGTCTGGTTGGACCCTGGGGCCAGTTTCACAAAGCAATCAAATTCATCGCAAGACACATTTTCAGTATCACCAAAGTGATTTGTATTGTGACATAACACTTTTCTTAGCAACTATGATTACTTTGAAGTTTAGATCAATCTTGGCTCTTAGTAAAATCACCTCCAGGTCATGTTATACATGTAGATCTTTCCATTGTTGATAAACAAAGTGCACCGATTAGCATGGTCTGCTGAATAATCGCAAAACAATCAATCATTTAAACAAAAAATGGTGACTGAATTGAACCTTTTCGGTAAAGCTGAAATATCTCTTATGACTTGTTGGTTTGTTGTCAACATTAAAGTTTAAATATTTGTGTAACCGCCATCTTTTTTTTTATTTGCATTTATGGCTTTCCGAAGTTTTCAAAACCTCGGTTGGCAAAACCTTGTGCTGTGAGAATAGCAAGGTCTAATGTTTATTTTCCTTTCTTGAAACTCCTATGAATAGGAGGCTGGTATTGATGTAAGATTATGCGACGTCGGTGAGAGGATACAAGAAGTCATGGAATCCTATGAGGTGGAGCTCAATGGGAAGACGTACCAGGTCAAGCCGATCCGTAACCTGAATGGTCACTCTATCGGTCAGTATCGGATACACGCTGGAAAGACTGTCCCCATCGTCAAGGGTGGAGAAGCTACTAGGATGGAGGTAGGTTACTCAAGCATGATATTCTTCCTATTTAAGTCTAATTTCCGATTTTTTAGCCCTAAGTAAAATCGGCAAACTTGTTATTTTAGACTGAACCATGTGCACAAGTACACGGTACGACCTTAGTGGTGGTTCGCTGGCCAAATGCCAGTTGAAGCGGCTGCGGACCAGCTGAAACACCTTGCCAGGTGGTCCGGCTGACCAGTAAAAAATAGAGGGCGTTTCAGAACAATGCGGTAGCATGCGAATAAGCCCCTCTGTTGTTGAAATTATGCAACTAGAAAACTCATCTATACCCTCAGTCACCTTAGGCCCCCACTCCTTTATTTATTTATTTAGACTGCTCTGGGTCTTCTATACCCTCACTATCCCCTCCCACACCCTCACTATCACCTCCCACACCCTCACTATCCCCTGTGCTTGATCCTACTGACACAGTTCAGTGAGCAAACACCCCCCACACACCACCCACGGCTTAAGAGCAGGTTTCACCACGCATCACCAAGCTCCATTTCTGCCTCTCTTTCCCGCTTTCGTGCATCACCAAGCTAATCCGCCTTCACAGTACTTAAGCAGCATGCAGCATCAGAGTCCAGCTTTCTCCAGAAGACGATCAGAGCATACTGATTGAAACGTCGAGTTGAAACCAACGGTTCTTTTCAGAACCACCCCAACTCATTAGAGATAGTCATAACATGGTGTTACCGCAAACCTTTCTATATTACAAAACTAAAAAAAAATTGCCCTGTTGACAAGGCCTTATGGACCAATCTGGATTTAAGATAACATGCCACTAATTATGTATTGTTTGAAGTTTTGCATGATCTGGAGAAATAGGAAAAACTATAAATAAATAGAAAACTTGCGGGTACAACCATATGTAAATCTCTTTTGTGCGAGTGTTGGCTCTGAGAAGAGCCGGTTTGGTCTCGACGTTTGGAACAGTATACTCTGCCAATAATTATTTATTCAATTATTACAGTGTTTCTACTGTCAATTAAAACTTAAAGCAGTTGCTTTCTTTGACTGACTATTTCAGGAGAATGAGTTCTATGCCATCGAGACTTTTGGCAGTACAGGAAAGGGAGTGGTACATGATGACATGGAATGCTCGCATTACATGAAGAACTTTGAAGTTGGACATGTCCCACTGAGGTAAGCCAGCTTAAAGGGAAGGTACATATGTTTGGTAATTGTCAAAGACCAGTCTTCTCACTTGGTGTATCCCATCATAACCATAAAATAACAAGCCTGTGAAAATTTGGGCTCAATTGGTCATCGAAGTTGCGAGAAAATTATGACAGTAAAAACACCCATGTTGGACGAATTTGTGTGCTTTCAGACAAGAACTAGAAGTCTTTTATTATTTTAGTAAGAAATTACCTCTTTCTCAAAAACTACATTACTTCAGAGGGAGTCGTTTCCCACAATGTTTTACACTATCAACAGCTCTCCAATGCTCGTTACCAAGTCAGTTTATAAGTTAATATTTATTTTGAGTAATTACCAAACGTGTACCTTCCCTTTACACACTCGAAGGGTGTCTCAAAGCACTTCCAATATTATCACCCCTGATCACTGGGCCAAATTCATTCCTCAAATCATCTCATTTTTTTTGTCCTTGTCGTGTCCAAGTCCTTGTCTGTCTCAGGGAAATGCACAAAAGCATTATGCTTAACATTTTTCCCTGCATGTTGACTAGCACGTATATCCTCTATAGTTATTATCTTTGAAATAGCCTATTTTGTACATTGTAATGCAGTTAAATTATCTGGCGTACATATTTCATTATTATACTCATTGTTATTTGTTTTCAACTGTATGCTTAATTGTTATTGTCGAACAGGAGCACCAAGCTTGAGTTTGGTGCTCTAAGTATTTTCTACCATGAAACTACTTGACTCTGTTATCATTTTTTACAAGACTGGTTTACTTGCAGTTCATTCTGTACATATGTAGTTTTCCAAAGTCCATATATTATTGTGTCTTCATTTGAGTTGTTTTTTCCCAATCCTGGATTTACATACACTGTACTAACGTTTACGGTTATCACTTTGTGTATGAAAAAGCTTTTCGAGCACCATGGCAGCCCAGAGCTGAATTCTACCCGCGGGATCTGTAAAGTGCATTGTTATTTTAAAATAAGGGAATCAATGTGTGGTGAAGAGGTTTTCAACTAGTGGTTTAAACGCAACGAGGCCTGGTTCTTGATAATTTTACCGAGACGCAGTCGAGGTAAATTATCAAGAACCAGGCCTCGGCGGGTTTAAACCACTAGTTGAAAACCGATTCAACACACTTTGATTGCCATTCATAAATACCTTTTCGGTCAAAAAACATCAACAAGTAAAATAAATGTAAAAATTTTAATTTTTCTATGATTTCTTTCAACACATCACCCCTCCAGCTATGAAATGGTAAGGCCCTCGGGTAAACAACTCCTTATAAGAGAATGCTGTGCGCGTCGCGTGTATAGCGTGATGTGGCACAACTGTCCCGGCCGTTGCTCTCGACCAATAGGAATGAAGAAACTGTCTTATAATCACAGGTGCAAGCTCGCGTATCACGCCCATGTTTCAACACTTTTTACTGGTCATAAACAAAGGTTTATACACGTGACGCGCTCTCCACCATAGGAATAGCGAAATTGTCTGAGGTATTTGTGAATGCACTTTATAATGTAAGAACTACATGTAGTTATTACTATTATTTTCTCGGTTATTTAATTCCATGTTTTATTTATGTTCTGTCTGGCATCCAGGATGGCGAGATCGAAGAACCTACTGCATAAAATCAACAGTAATTTTGGCACGTTGGCATTCTGCAGACGGTGGTTGGACAGGATCGGAGAGACAAAATACCTGATGGCATTAAGGAATCTATGCGAATCAGGTAAGGTTACTTCAGCCTTTGTGTTCCATGTGGTTGATATTTAGTGGTTAGACTGCAGGACTTGCAATCACAAGGTTATGCGATCGAATCCTACCAATCTAATGACTGACTAAAGCAATCGCACAACATCGGTAAACGGTATTTTTTAAAGGCCCACACTTTGTGTATCACAACTTATATATAAAATAACAAACCTGTGAAAATTTAAGCTAAATTAGTCTTCGGAGTCATGAGAAAATAACTGGAAAACCCACCCTTGTTTCTGCACGTTTCAAAGTGTCATGACATGTGTTTAAAATAAATCTGTTATTCTCGATATCGAGAGTGGATAATTGCTTTTATGTTTTCTCAAAAAGTAAAGCATTTCATGGAATAATATTTCAAGTCTTTCACCATTACCTTCTGTAAACCCTGTAAGTTATTTGTAAATCTGTGAACTTATAATTTTTGTTCTGTTCAGAAAGTGTCCAATGGCTTTAACATTGACTAGAATAAGTGTTGTCGTAAATGAGTCACATTTTCTTGATCTGTGCATTTCATAATCATAGATGTCGAACCAATGTTTGCATGAGAGAGAGAGATTGGCTGTAGCCAGCTTGGTGTTATATCCCCTTGTTGGAGTTTGTTGAATTCCCTTGACAGGAAGATCGTTGTCTGAAATAGTACGGGACTTTCATATAGCGCTGGTATCTACATGTACATGTACCAATTTTGCGCCACAGCACCTTGAATACCATTACATGGCAATATGTGAAGTATTACATGTAGGTCTCCTATTTCAAAATGTAGATCTGCATATCTTGCAGGAAAACAATGGAGCGCTTTGATAACACCCTTTGGGTCTGAGAAAGCACTATACAAGAGCTTATTATAAATATTATACAAGAGTCAATCCCTGTGTTTTTTAATCATCTTTGAAAATAAAAGATGAAGACAGAGTTTGTCTCTTCTGACTTGATTTCTCAAAACAGGTGTGGTTGAGGCCGTAGTTAAATAATTACTTTTTGTTTTGTTCTTCTTTTGATGCTACAGGGTTAGTAGACGCCTACCCGCCACTATGTGACATCAAAGGCTGCTACACAGCTCAGTTTGAGCACACGATCATGCTACGCCCGACCTGTAAAGAAGTGGTAAGCCGAGGTACCGATTACTAGGCAGGCTAGTGTGACCTGCAGCCGATTTCACGAAATCCTGTCTCGAGTTAGGACGAGTAACACATTCTTACCTAGGATGGGTTCAATGCGTCTTAACGTCTAAGGATACGGAACTGAGCTCAACGAGTTTGGTGAAATCGACGGCTGCTCTTTGAAGAGTCCAAATATCAGAGACTTTAAAACATCCTGATGTACCTGAATGCGGGAGAAGAACAGCTTTCCGATGATATCCAACACTTGGGGTTCGTGTATCAGTAGTATATGTTTGATGATTAAAAGAGTTTGTTTAATTCAATCGGCTAATTCCTGCTCTAGTTTTTGAAATGGCACACTGCGGCCCGGAACCTCATGTAATGGCTAAGCAAACTTATGTGCTGGTAAGCACAGAATGGATTGTGCTTAGCAGAAACCCGTCACCAGCCAAATGACTTTACATCATGCACATTTTCAACCGGGAACTTAACTCTTAACTCTTTTAAGTGCAAAGGTTGCACGTGAATGATTTATTTGATTTACTTGTCATTGTCGAACATGTACGATCTATTTTCTGTACTAAAATAATTTCAACAATCGTACATGTACGCCCCATCATATACATGTAGATAATAAAGCAAGAGGGCATTATCTCTCACACTAGAAATACTGTTGACTTTGAGATGTACCAAATCAACACACATTTTGACAGATAGGAAAGACTTTCCGTTTTCTTTTTGTTTTGCGAAAAACCTCACAAAGCTGGGCATTTTAGGTTTGGTACACACAAAAAACTTGAAGTTGATCAATACTGTGTACTCAGTTGAGCTCAGTTTTCACAAATGTTGGAGCAGTTCATGTTTTGGTGATGAGCTGCGTGGATGTATGGCACTGATAATGTAGATCATTTAGAAAAATCTAAAATATTGTTAGAAGTGACAACCAGCATGTTCATATCAAAAAGTTACAGAAGTTTCACTTGAAAGCTTTATAGTTTTTTTTTTTTTATCAAATGGTTTTTCTGAAATTGTTTTGAACCCTTAAAACTACCTAATCACTCATTTAATTCCAGTTCAGGTGAAGCATGCATCTAAAATAGACTAGTCCCTTAAAAAGGTAAACAAAAACACGTTGCCTTGGATCGGTCGAGTTGGTCTTCAAAAAAGTTTGTAACAGTTTGATATAAAATGCATATGGTTAGAAAGATGTTTTAAAAGTAGAATACAATGATCCATTCACATTTGCCTCGAAATTGCATGTTTTTTCTTTTACCTTGCAAACTAACACAGTCGGCCATTTATGGGAGTCAAAAACTTGACTCCCATAATGGCCGACCGTGTTTAACAAGGTAAAAGGAAAACCACACAATTTTGAGTGATACTTGTGTCGATCATTATATTCTACTTTTAAAATATCTTTCTAATCATATGCATTTTATAACAAATGGTTACAAATGCTTTTCAAAGACCAACTCGACCAATCCAAGGCAACGTGTTCCTTTAAGCAGCCAGTATGAAATCCAACCAACATTTGTCTACCAGAAGTAACTTGTAGGCCTACATGGTATTTGCTTCACTTGTATTTAGAACCAGTATTGTCAAATACGTGGAATTTGATAAAGGTTTTTAACAGACTACAAAGGTTCGCCCCTTTGAAAGTATTGATCTTTTAAGTGTCAATAATGCATGTATAACCACTACCAGAATGAGTGACTGTAATAGATAGAAACCTAAAGAAGTTCGTTTAAAATATTTAAATCCCAAAGAAAGATTATAAAAATATATGAAAGATATTTTCATTGAAGTAGTGAAAGAGAGAAAATGCCAAGTTCAGAGCGTGAGATACTGCAAGCAGATTTTTTAGTGAAGTTTTGTATCATCTAAACAACAAGATTTTTTGAAATAAGTATTTTTTCAGCAAAATGAAGGCTGGAGAAAGTCAAAAGTTTGGAAGAGTGAAAGGCAAAGTATGCATTTATGATTAATTAGTTGTTAATTAAGCCAATTAGTCATTGGTCTGCATGTATAAGATTTACTGGGAACTGTTTCTTGACAACATATTTTTGACATGACAAGAATTCAGGTTTCAACCTTGCTTGATTTGAAGTCATTCTGCCGTCGTTGGTTCTTTTTTTTTCTCTTCATAATAAAAACACTTGTATCCGTTTTTGTTTTATAGAGAACCCATGCTCAAGTTTGAGAGAGCAGTTTATTGATTATAATATTTAACCACAAGGGAAACTGACTGGGTAAATTTTGAAATGATTTTTGGGGTTGAACAAAGAATTGACTAGAGTGGGATTCGAACCAACGACCTCCGGATTAACGTGCCGGCGCTCTACCAACTGAGCTATCTAGCCCTATATTGGCGGTGTCCCTATTTTGTCAATATCTTTGTTCGGGGGTGCCAGTCAGAAGCCATACAACTGTTAACTGCCATGTAGCCAGGGATCCCAAGACAGCATAACATAACGATATAGAACGTTAAATATTTGAAACTAAACAGAAAGTGAATCCTTAAAGACACTGGCCACTATTGGTAATTGTCAAAGACCAGTCTTCTCACTTGCTGTATCTCAACATATGCATAAAATAACAAATCTGTGAAATTTTGAGCTCAATCGGTCATCGGAGTTGCGAGATAATAATGAAAGAAAAAACACCCTTGTCACACGAAGCTGTGTGCTTTCAGATGTTTGATTTCAAGACCTCAAATTCAAATTTGAAGAAAAAATTACATGTGCTTCTTTCTCAAAAACTACTCCACTTCAGAGGGAGCCGTTTTTCACAATGTTTTATACTACCAACTTTTCCCTTTTACTCGTTACCAAGAAAGGGTTTGTGCTAACCATTATTTTGAGTAATTACCAATAGTGTCCACTGCCTTTAATTCTGTTGAAAAACCTTGCTGGTGCATTTGAAACATCATTCAGTTTCTGTGTCTATCACGTTTTAACTCACTTGTTGCCTACATGTCTTGTCTGCGCCAGTTTCAGGATTCGGTTTCTGTGCAAATAGTCATAGTCAGTGATCTATACATGGTTTCATACTGTTCTGTCAGGAAAGTTGTTTAAACCATTGAGAAAGACGCCTAATTTACATAAAAGGTTAAACAGACGAGTGTTTATATGTCCTTTTGTACACAACCTTGCGCTTCCAGCGTCCCAGCAATGACAGTGCGAAATGCAGCATGGTGTATTTGTCGGTCTATACATTAAAATTATTTTGAGCATGTAACATTTTTTAACTTTGCAGGCTAAGTTTTGATTTGACCTATTTTATTTGGATTGATCGTGCTTATAGTTTGAAGTCCAGATTACTCTTGGCCTTCGTAGAAGCTCCATTTGTTTTCCCTTTTATTGTCAAGGAGTGAGGTTAAAGTAAACAGATACATTAGTTAATTGCAATGCTATTACTTTATTTTTCATTCAATCAAGCCCTTGCTACTAAGTAAAGAACATCTTTATACAATGATTGGTTTATTTAACTGCAGAAATGACTGTTGTTTTTAGTCGTGAAAAGTCCAGATGGACAAAAATAAACAACGATCCTGTATGTAAACTACATTAATTAATGACCCAAAGTGTCACTTTTTTTTTGTCAGAAGTTGTCCACCATACATGTTTCATACACGTACATGTACGTAGTTATCAAATTTGTTTATTTGTTAATTTTCTCAGTGTTTGTATATTCTTTTTTAACTGATAACATGTTTGAGACCTTGGCTCATTTTCATTAAGGCTGCAAGCTCAGAAACCTGCTTAGCACAGAGAAGCCATGCTTAACAGAAACAGGCTACCAGCCAAAATTACTTAAAGTTTACATTGTTGTGACTAGTGCCCTACTCAATGTTTACTTATGAAATTGGTCCCTGGGCCCTATTTCACTTGAGAGCTTTTTTAATCAGAAAACGTTACTGTCAAATTGTCTGCTTAGCAAAAATGAGCAGGATACCAGTCATAGTTTGTACTTGTGACATGTTTTTTTGGCTGGTAACCTCATTGTTTTTTGTGGTATGAATTATTGTTACTTTTTTGTCCCAAGCAACTCTACGAAATTGAGTTCACTAGACTCGCAAAACATAGCAGGATTTGCACTTGTGAGCTTTTGCCTGAGTTTTGGCAATCTAACCATTGTTTTATCAACTGAGTTTTACTCTATGTATGTTTTGGTGGAAATGTTTATCGAAAGTCTAGTCTATTGCGACTTACAATGACTATACACATGTACATGTACATGTATTCCTCATTTTATTTCATTTGAGCCAGAATTACAAGGGGTCAGCCTTGCTGCTCATTTCTTTGATGTTTCATGTCATTTCAGCACAAACTACAAAGGGTCAGCCTTGCTGCTCATTCCTTTTTATGTTTCATGTCATTTCAGCACAAACTACAATGGGTAAGCCTTGCTGCTCATTCCTTTTCATGTTTCATGTCATTTGAGCCAATACTACAAGGGGTAAGCCTTGCTGCTCATTGCTTTGATGTTTCATGTCATTTCAGCACAAACTACTCATTCCTTTTGATGTTTCATGTATTTTGAGCCAATACTACAAGGGGTAAGCCCTGCTGCTCATTCCTTTTCATTTTTCATGTCATTTGAGCACAAACTACAATGGGTAAGCCTTGCTGCTCATTCCTTTTCATGTTTCATGTCATTTGAGCTAATACGACAAGGGGTAAACCTTGCTGCTCATTCCTTTGATGTTTCATGTCATTTGAGCCAATACTACAATGGGTAAGCTTTGCTGCTCATTCCTTTTCATGTTTCATGTCATTTCAGCACAAACTACAAGGGGTAAGCCTTGCTACTCATTCCTTTTCATGTTTCATGTCATTTGAGCCAATACTACAAGGGGTAAGCCTTGCTGCTCATTCCTTTGATGTTTCATGTCATTTCAGCACAAACTACTCATTCCTTTTGATGTTTCATGTATTTTGAGCCAATACTACAAGGGGTAAGCCCTGCTGCTCATTCCTTTTCATTTTTCATGTCATTTGAGCGTAAACTACAATGGGTAAGCCTTGCTGCTCATTCCTTTTCATGTTTCATGTCATTTGAGCCAATACTACAATGGGTAAGCCTTGCTGCTCATTCCTTTTCATGTTTCATGTCATTTGAGCCAATACTACAAGAAGTAAGCCTTGCTTCTCAATCCTTTGATGTTTCATGTCATTTCAGCACAAACTACAAGGGGTAAGCCTTGCTGCTCATTCCTTTTCATGTTTCATGTCATTTGAGCACAAACTACAAGGGGTAAGCCTTGCTGCTCATTCCTTTTCATGTTTCATGTCATTTGAGCACAAAACTACAATGGGTAAGCTTTTGCTGCTCATTCCTTTGATGTTTCATGTCATTTGAGCCAAAACTCAACAAGGGAACTAAGACTTGCACAGTCGTGTTGTATTTGCGTTGCATAGCCTACAATGTACCTTGAAATCTTGATAATGGAAACTAATGTCTGTTTACAATCAGGTCAAACAAGGTCTCTTCAGATACTCTACAGTTCCCTGGATAATCATCATAGTATCTGTCATCTGTGCTGCTGTGATATAACTGCAGTGATTTTGGCTGCCTCGTTATACATGAAGTCTGACAGTGCCTTGAAGGAGATGGATAAGTATCTGGATGATATTGACAGGGTTCAGCAAGAGCTGGGAGAGGATATGAGGAGAGGTGAGTTGGGTTCGGTTAGGGGACTAGGCTTGGGGTCATCTCGGGGCCCAATTTCATTTGTGTGTGTTTTGATGATGGTTTGTTCACGTCTCTTTGTACATTTTAATATAGCCTCCAATAGCGATATATTTTTTATATAAACTTGCTGTATATTTTTATATGTAACTATTTTTTGTATGTATTGTAATTTGTACTGTTATTTGGCCAATGGCCACGAATGTAAAAAGAAATAAACTATCTATCTATCTATCATGACGCATGTAAGCATAAAAACTTGCTAAGCACAGAAAACTGTTGCTTAACAGAATCTGGTTATCAGCCAAAATTCCATAAAATATGCGTTATTGCAACTGGTACCCCCCTAAATTTTTGCTTGGCACAGAAACTTGCTAAGCAGTATTTGCTGCTTAACAGCATTATGAAATTGAGCCCTGGCTGTCACAGTTGGGTTAGAGACCAGGCTGGGCTCGGAGGTCAAGCTGTGTTCATCTCGGAATCAGATATTGGATTAGAATGGGAAGTAAGCTGGATATCAGGCATTGAATCACACTAGGGATCAAGAAAGATTGTGTTTGAGTTTCTAATAAGGTTTGGGATCAAGTAGGGGGTTATTGTAGGAACCAGGCAAGGTGCCAGGATAGAAAGCAAGCTGGAAAACAGGTGCGACACTCATAAATAAGGGTCGATACGCTATTCCAGGTGAAACACTCATAAATAAGGGTCGATACGCTATTCCAGGTGCAACACTCATAAATAAGGGTCGATACGCTATTCCAGGTGTGACACTCATAAATAAGGGTCGATACGCTATTCCAGGTGAAACACTCATAAATAAGGGTCGATACGCTATTCCAGGTGTGACACTCATAAATAAGGGTCGATACGCTATTCCAGGTGCAACACTCATAAATAAGGGTCGATACGCTATTCCAGGTGAGACACTCATAAATAAGGGTCGATACGCTATTCCAGGTGAAACACTCATAAATAAGGGTCGATACGCTATTCCAGGTGTGACACTCATAAATAAGGGTCGATACGCTATTCCAGGTGCAACACTCATAAATAAGGGTCGATACGCTATTCCAGGTGAGACACTCATAAATAAGGGTCGATACGCTATTCCAGGTGCAACACTCATAAATAAGGGTCGATACGCTATTCCAGGTGAGACACTCATAAATAAGGGTCGATACGCTATTCCAGGTGCGACACTCATAAATAAGGGTCGATACGCTATTCCAGGTGCAACACTCATAAATAAGGGTCGATACGCTATTCCAGGTGAAACACTCATAAATAAGGGTCGATACGCTATTCCAGGTGAGACACTCATAAATAAGGGTCGATACGCTATTCCAGGTGTGACACTCATAAATAAGGGTCGATACGCTATTCCAGGTGCAACACTCATAAATAAGGGTCGATACGCTATTCCAGGTGCGACACTCATAAATAAGGGTCGATACGCTATTCCAGGTGCGATACTCATAAATAAGGGTCGATACGCTATTCCAGGTGCGATACTCATGAATAAGGGTCGATACGCTATTCCAGGTGAAACAATCATAAATAAGGATCGATACGCTATTCCAGGTGTGACACTCATAAATAAGGGTCGATACGCTATTCCAGGTGTGACACTCATAAATAAGGGTCGATACGCTATTCCAGGTGTGACACTCATAAATAAGGGTCGATACGCTATTCCAGGTGTGACACTCATAAATAAGGGTCGATACGCTATTCCAGGTGTGACACTCATAAATAAGGGTCGATACGCTATTCCAGGTGTGACACTCATAAATAAGGGTCGATACGCTATTCCAGGTGTGACACTCATAAATAAGGGTCGATACGCTATTCCAGGTGTGACACTCATAAATAAGGGTCGATACGCTATTCCAGGTGTGACACTCATAAATAAGGGTCGATACGCTATTCCAGGTGTGACACTCATAAATAAGGGTCGATACGCTATTCCAGGTGTGACACTCATAAATAAGGGTTGATACGCTATTCCAGGTGATGACACTCATAAATAAGGGTCGATACGCTATTCCAGGTGTGACACTCATAAATAAGGATCGATACGCTATTCCAGGTGCGACACTCATAAATAAGGTTCGATACACTATTCTGAGGAATCAGTGATATCCTACATGTACTTTAATATCTGTCTGTAACGCTTTACATCACTGTATGTATGAGTATAAACACTTTGTCAAGTTTTCCAAGTGGTACCCCTCATAATCAAACCTGATGGCATGCCTTTTTGTATTTGTTAGTCTCTGATATGAGTCTACACACTACATGCCAAGTTTGCCAATGGACCCTTCTCATGAAATATGCCAACTACATGTACGCATGCGCACAGACCCTGTTGCTTGGCAAATGCCATATTGTTGTGCACTTAAGTAGACGCACAATTGCCATGGGCGTCAATCAGGGGGGGGGGGGACCCCCCCATCCCATCTGTGGAGGGTGGGGAACACAATATCAAAAGTTCCCCCACCTTTTTGACCACCTTTATCATGAAGCCCAAGTTTTGCATGGTGTAAGACCAAACCCCGTGTCCCACCATGGGCATTAATCCTGGGGGCAAAGGATGACACAACTTTTGGAAGGGTGGGGGACACTATATCAACTGTCCCCCTTCAAAATTGGCCCTATAGATTGCAACCCATAAGCCATAAAGGCTTCTCACACACATGCTCCACAGATTTATGCACCTCCCCCTTGAAAAAGTGGAAGGGAACGTGTTCCCCACCATTTTCGAAGGGTGGGGACATAATATCAAATGTTCCCGTGTCTTTTGACCACCTTTTTCATAAACTCATGTTTTGCACTGTGCAAGACCAAACCCTGTGTCCCACCATGGGCATAATATCCTGGGGGCAGCAGAGGATGAAACAACTTTTTGAAGGGTGGGGGGACACTGTATCAAATGCCCCCCCCCCCTCAAAATTGGCCCTAGATTGCAACCCAGAGCATCTAAAATGCACCAGAGAGCATCTACGCCATAAATGTTATGTGTCCCCCCCCCCCATCTTTCAAGATGGATTGACGCCCTTGATAATTGCGTCTGTGTCCTGCAGCCATTAGCTGTGTACAAAACAGCGCGATGTTCCCTCATTTTTGCCAACCAAAATGTTAGTGCGCACTAGCTATGTGCAACATATTTCATAAAAAGGGTCCATTGGCATGCCTCTTTGTATTCATTTTACTCTCTGGACATATGAGTAAAGACTAGCAAAAATGACTCGATAGTATGCCTCTTTGAAATCTTTTGACTCTTTGAACATCAGGAGTAATGGTTGCCAATTGGAGACGTTCTGGGACGATAGAGGGCAGCAGACTTACCGGGTAAATCCATTGTTCTCAGAATTATGCGCATGTTCAGAACTACGTAAACAATGGAAATTTACCCGGTATGTCTGCTGCCACCTAGCGTTGGAAAGTCTCCTATTGGCAGCCCTCATAACCAAAGTAACTTTATGGTATGCTTTTTTGTATTAATTTGTTTCTCTGTACATGTTAGTAGTATAGACTCTTCTTGAAGGTTGCCAGTTTGCACCCCATACAACCAAAGTTTGTTTGTTTGTTTGTTTTATTTCCATTTTTGTACAACAACAAAATTAAAGGAATATTGATTACAAGTAAACAGATTAAATAAAGTAAGTACAAATTGGGGTTGCAACCAGAGGATCGGTAGACCTTCCTGTTTGGAGCACCCAAACTGCTTTAAAATGCCCAACTGGTTCAACAAAATGACAAAGAAAGTAAAAGTAACCCTTAAACGCACATTTTTAGAGAGAGATAGTAACGCATATAACAAATAAGTGCCTTTATGTAACGCCTTTTTGTATTTATTTTACCCTCTGTACATATGAGTATACACTTTGTCAAGTTTTCCAATTGGCACCTCTCATACCCAAAGTAAATTTATGGCAGGTATGCCTTTTTTATTCATTTCACTCTCTGTATATATGAGTATAGACTCTTCAAGAAGGTTGCCAGTTGGCACCCCTCATTATCAAAGTGAACTTTATGAAATGCCTTTTAGTATTCTTTAAACTCTGCGTACATGGGAGTATACTTCTGGCTTTAGGTCTTAAGCACAGTGGTACCAGTTTGACTTTAACTCCTGGTCAAATTTTTACTTTAAAGTCAACGTTAAAAATGACCCGCATTCAAACTTTTTGTGTTCATCTTAGTCCAGTGGCCATTTGAGTATATGTAACCGAGTTGGAAGGCTACTGTACAGGCAGTGACAACGAGATGGATTTTGAAGTTATACATTGTAGTTACTTTATTGGGTGCTTATTTACAGTTGAAAGTTATGTTCACATAGAACCCCCCCACCAAGAAAAAAAACGACAGTCAGAACGGTTCTCTGAGAGTTAAAAGAAAGAACCAGAATTAAGTAAATTTAATTTACACAACTTTGTACATTATTATCTTCCCAAGAATCAATATAATAATAATTCATAAATACCTCAGAGAGTTTCGCTATTCCTATTGGTGGAGAGCGCATCACTTGGGTGTGTACAAACCTTTGTTTTAGGACCAGTAAAAAGTGTCGAAACATGGGCGTGACACGCAAGAGCTTGCACCTGTGCATATAAGACAGTTTCTTCACGCGATACGCACGACGCGCACAGCATTCCCTTATAAGTAGTTGTTTACCCGAGGGCCTTTACCATTTTATAGCTGGAGGGGTGTTCCGTGAAAGAAATCTTTGAACAATTAAAATTTGTGCATTTATTTTACTTTTTGACTTCGTCTCGGTAAAATTATCAAGAAACGGGCCTCATTGGGATTAAACCACTAGTTGAAAACCTCTTCACCACACATTGATTCCCTTATTTAAAGACAGTTAAGTTATGCAACTTGTAAATATCTGCCTTTAATTCAATAAGACAAATCTCCGTTTCAATCTGCAAAATATGTGAGTTCGGCAGGTTTACGTTTCCATACAATGAAACATATTTATAACAATAACGCCTTAGATAAATCATAAAAATCAATGAATAAATCTTGTGCCAAGTTAACCATGTATATCACTTTGAGACTTCCCAAGGTCTTAGCTAGATCCAAAGAACAAATCTTGAACCTATGTGTCCGGTGTAATAAACCAATTTGGACTCTTGCCAATGGTCCAAAGATCAAATTCCGTCATAAATTTATTAATATTGGAGGGTGCAAGTAAAACCTAGAGTAGTACATGTTATTAAATAAATTTAAGCTACAAGTACTTACGGGGATCTTGTTTCCTCTCACTCAGTGCCTCCAAAGTTGGGGTTATCTACCCACGGAAGCGCGGCTCAATGAATGTATAATACTTCGCAGCCCGGCGACAAATTAATAAGGTGTGGCACCAATCGTACCAAAATATGTGAGAGTGTGGTTCTGCTACCACTTGCTTTTCCCGGGTACTATTTTAGTATTCATGGAATGTCTTGTCCTATGAATACACAAACTGAATACATTAGGCAAATTACTTACAAGCGCAAAGCAAACTAAAGAAGCTTGAAATTTATGCAAATTAAGTAAACGCGTAAACAATTTAAAGAGGGCGCTCGCCTGATGCGAAAGTGTGGGTGCGTTCGTTTAGCTTTCCTGGGCCTACCCTGGTGTGTGGCGGTTTTTTCCCCAGGACGAACGTGGGTAATTATCTGCACACGTTTGTCCTGGAAAAAGAAAACGCCACACACCGGGGTCGACCCGGGGAAGCTAATCGAACGCACCCTACGTTTACAAGAGCCTGGCAGCGAAGATTAAAAAGTCTGGCTGGTCACTATAGACTCTACATGCCGTGCCAATTGGCACCCCTCATATTACCCAAAGTTAATGTGTTGTACTCCTTGTGTTAATTTTACTCTTTGTTCATATTTATTTGATTAAATTTTGTCAAGTTTTTAAATTATCACCCTACATATCTCAAGTGGCCTGTGGTGTGCCTCTTTGTATTCATTTGAGGGCAAAGTTAGATGCTTTTTAGGGCAAAATTGTTTTATTTTCAGGAACTAATTTAATAACTACACTAGGCATAGCCTTTGTTGATTTTTGAGGGAAAATTTGAAAATTTTGTCGAGTGAACATTATTTTAGAATTGCTTGAGCAGATCGTATGTTGAATGAAAATATTTCGAAATACCAGACAGTGTGTAGGCCTACCGCCTGCCCGGACTAAGCATGATGGTTCACCCATTCACCACACGGCAACATGCCCACAGTATAGTCCTATTGACACACAGGAATCAGTCAGGAATACATGTAAGCATGCTACCGTGGAGCAAGGGCTATAGGATGCATGCTGCATGCTACCGTGGAGCAAGGGCTTGCTCTATGATGCATGCTGTATGCTACCGTAGAGCAAGGCCTCTATGATGCTACACGATGGCCATTCGACCAGCACCACAGTCTTTTCTCTATGCGTAGAGCAAGGGCTTGCTCTATGACCATTCGACCGGCACCTATATCAGTCATTTTGCTCCCGGCTGTACACACTTCCACTGTGATGTGTGTCAGCACGGCGTGTATTCTAGCGTGTATTCTATGTATAGTAGTTAGTGGACCGATTGAGCTTCCTCGAAGTCTGCCCAGAGGTATGCATGGTCTATCGTATTATGTTATAATAATTTGTTCATCTTCATATGCAACATAAAGGGTACATTTATCATGATTTAGTTGGGTGTGAGTGCAAATTTAATAGCAGATTTGTTTTTATAGTCTGGATGACGAGGTATTTAATTATGCCCGCTAATTACTGGTTAATTATTCAACGAATTGATATAATTATTGTTCCACTGATATGTTTCTTATTAATTGTGAAGAAAAAAATACTCGAAGTTACATACAATTAAAAAAATCGTTAAAATTAGAAAGGGTGGGAGGCCAAATTTCCACGCCTTTAAATGCATGGGTTCTATTTTCCCTTGTGTCCGGAATACGCGGCCAGCTGGCGGTAGAAAATCTAGCCAGAAAGTCGGCTAGCTTCAGCTCGGTGAGGGGAGCGAGCGAGGGATCGCGATAGTTGAGAGTGAGTTTGAATAACCACGTCCTGCACTGAGAATACATTTTTTTGCACGTGTTGAGAACGAGTTCGATGTGGTTGGGGTTTTCAAGTATTTCTTTGTCGCAGCCTCAAGGAGCTGAGCTGTTAGTTGTCCTGCAAAAAGCGAAGTGTACTTTGCATCAAAAAGATTGAATTCTCAACAGCAGCAATGAGGAAATGTCATTTGTCTAGTGTAACGGATAGTAGTGATCAACTTCAGTGCAAGTGTTGCTGCATATAGAGACCCCAGCCCCAACATAACAATAAACCGTAAGTTACGTTTCCTTGTTTTTTTTATGATCATATCCACAAAATAGTGAAGATTATTTTTGAACAGAGCATAGGCCTAGGCCTATTAAAGGCAGTGGACACTATTAGTAATTGCTCACAATAATTATTAGCATAAAACCTTACTTGGTAAAAAGTAATGGGGAGAGGTTGATGGTATAAAACATTGTGAGAAACGGCTCCCTCTGAAGTGCCATAGTTTTCGAGAAAGAAGTAATTTTCCACGGATTTGATTTCGAGACCTCACATTTAGAACTTTAGGTCTCGAAATCAACCATCTAAACGCACACAACTTCGTGTGACAAGGGTGTTTATTTCCTTTCATACTTTATCTCGCAATTTCGATGACCGATTGAGCTCAAATTTTCACAGGTTAGTTATTTTATGCATATGTTGAGATACACCAACTGTGAAGGCTAGTCTTTGACAATTACCAATAGTGTCCACTGCCTTTAATAATTTGTGTTGATGGAATTTTGTGTTTTCGATATGCATTTAGAGACGTGAAGGCCATTATCAAAAGACCTGATTGACTGTGAGGTTGTGCGGGCCAGAGTCATGGTCGTTCGCAATCGCAACAACCACCCTAGCCTCACATACACCATCATCATACAACCCGTCCGTCCAACTCATCCAGTACCCAGTGAAATTAAAGACGCTGTTGTACCATTGAGGAAGAGTTCTACCTTCATGGTTGTATAGCGTTGATTTTGTGCTAATTCTTAAAATTAGAGCATAATCTTTTTGAAAAATATAAAGAAATATAACATTATTTGTTTAAAGACCTGGACACTATTAGTAATTGTCAAAGACTAAGTTCACAGTTGGTGTATGTCAACATGTGCACAAAATAACAAATCTGTGAAAATTTGAGCTCAATCATCGAAGTTGCGAGATATTAATGGAAGAAAAAACACTCTTGTCGCACCATGGTCACACAAAGTTGTGTGTGGAAAAATGTCAGTATGGCGCCACCACTTTTCTTTTGATATGAAATAATATAGTATCTAATTTACCGCAATGAGATATCCCTTTTTGTATAAATGAGTGAAAAAGTGGTGGCGTCATATACGGGGTTATCCTTGTATGCGTGATTTTGAGGCCTCAAATTCTAAATCTGAGGTCTCAAAATCAAAATTACTTCTTTCTGAAATTCTCGAAAACTACGTCAGGATAACTTTCTGTATGGCGCCACCACTTTTTCACTAATTTTTACAAAAAGGAATAACGCATTGAGGTGAATGAGATACTATATTATTTCATTTCGATTGAAAAAGTGGTGGTGCCATATGGAAACTTTTCCCTACGTCACTTCAGAGGGAGCCGTTTCTCACAATGTTTTATACTATCAACCTCTCCCCATTACTTGTAATCAAGAAAAGTTTTTAGGTACCATTTCAATACCAAATAACCAAAGACTAAAATACAAAAATACTGTACACTAGGATTGGATAACCTATTTCTTGCTCTTCCTCAAAAATTTTGCCATTGTATTGATATTTCAGCTCTCAAATTGTTCACAAGTGGATGTTGTAATATTTATTTTCCCCACGCATGTTGTGCCATCCCTCAATCCTTGCCAACCTTATGATTTTTTTTTCAACTATCAAACTGCATCAAAGTGCTGGCCCAACTCTCAAAAACCAATGTTTACACCATCTTTAGACATTTCACCAAAACATGTTGACCAATCTATCAAAATTTGCTGAATATTTTTCTTCGCTGAAACTGTCTTAAAACTGATGTTGTGCTTTCTCTGTTAAGGTTCCCTGGGCTAATACTGCGCAAATCGTTCAGTACCTGAAGAGTTTTTAAAGGAAGTGGACACTAATGGTAAGTACTCAAAATAATTATTAGCATACAAAGGAGTCCTCCTCTCCCACTATGTAACATAGCTTTTCTCTCCACTTATCTATTTACATTTGTCGTCTTCAGTAAGCCTGGTTTTATATTCTTTGTATTTTGTCGTCAGCGTTTTGTATTGTCATTGTGTGTTTGTCTTGTCCTTGTTTCTTCTTCGCTTTTTGTTTGTTTGTTAGTCTGTCTGTATAAAGGCTGTTGTCTACAAGCCTCGGCTTATTCTCACAGCCTCATGCCCTCGCTCCTCTCTTGTACATAGTTAATTCCTAGTTATTAATTTAATATTTGCTTGAAATTATATTGTTTCTCTATAATTTAATGCGCTCTAGATTTTGATACATTTTCATGTACTGTTTAAAGGCAGTGGACACTATTGTTAAATACTCAAAATAATTTTAAGCATAAAACCTTACTTGGTATCGAGTAATGGGGAGATGTGGACAGTGTAAAACAGTGTTCCGCTGGCTCCCTCTGAAATGATGTAGTTTTCAAGAAAGAAGTAATTTTTCCATGATTTTGATTTTGAGGCCTCAGATTTAGAATTTGAGGTCTCGCAATCAAGCATTTGAAAGCACACAACTTGTGTGACAACAGTGTTTTTCCTTCCATTATTATTTCGCTATTTCGACGACCAATTGAGCTCAAATTCCCACAGGTTTGATAATTCATGCATAAATGTTGAGATACACCAAGTGATTTTGAGGCCTCAAATTCTAAATCTGAGGTCTCAAAATCAAAATTACTTCTTTCTGAAATTCTCGAAAGCTACGTCAGGATAACTTTCTGTATGGCGCCACCACTTTTTCACTAATTTTTACAAAAAGGAATAACGCATTGAGGTGAATGAGATACTATATTATTTCATTTCGATTGAAAAAGTGGTGGTGCCATATGGAAACTTTTCCCTACGTCACTTCAGAGGGAGCCGTTTCTCACAATGTTTTATACTATCAACCTCTCCCCATTACTTGTAATCAAGAAAAGTTTTTAGGTACCATTTCAATACCAAATAACCAAAGACTAAAATACAAAAATACTGTGCACTAGGATTGGATAACCTATTTCTTGCTCTTCCTCAAAAATTTTGCCATTGTATTGATATTTCAGCTCTCAAATTGTTCACAAGTGGATGTTGTAATATTTATTTTCCCCACGCATGTTGTGCCATCCCTCAATCCTTGCCAACCTTATGATTTTTTTTTCAACTATCAAACTGCATCAAAGTGCTGGCCCAACTCTCAAAAACCAATGTTTACACCATCTTCAGACATTTCACCAAAACATGTTGACCAATCTATCAAAATTTGCTGAATATTTTTCTTCGCTGAAACTGTCTTAAAACTGATGTTGTGCTTTCTCTGTTAAGGTTCCCTGGGCTAATACTGCGCAAATCGTTCAGTACCTGAAGAGTTTTTAAAGGAAGTGGACACTAATGGTAAGTACTCAAAATAATTATTAGCATACAAAGGAGTCCTCCTCTCCCACTATGTAACAAAGCTTTTCTCTCCACTTATCTATTTACATTTGTCGTCTTCAGTAAGCCTGGTTTTATATTCTTTGTATTTTGTCGTCAGCGTTTTGTATTGTCATTGTGTTTGTCTTGTCCTTGTTTCTTCTTCGCTTTTTGTTTGTTTGTTAGTCTGTCTGTATAAAGGCTGTTGTCTACAAGCCTCGGCTTATTCTCACAGCCTCATGCCCTCGCTCCTCTCTTGTACATAGTTAATTCCTAGTTATTAATTTAATATTTGCTTTGAAATTATATTGTTTCTCTATAATTTAATGCGCTCTAGATTTTGATACATTTTCATGTACTGTTTAAAGGCAGTGGACACTATTGTTAAATACTCAAAATAATTTTAAGCATAAAACCTTACTTGGTATCGAGTAATGGGGAGATGTGGACAGTGTAAAACAGTGTTCCGCTGGCTCCCTCTGAAATGATGTAGTTTTCAAGAAAGAAGTAATATTTCCATGATTTTGATTTTGAGGCCTCAGATTTAGAATTTGAGGTCTCGCAATCAAGCATTTGAAAGCACACAACTTGTGTGACAACAGTGTTTTTCCTTCCATTATTATTTCGCTATTTCGACGACCAATTGAGCTCAAATTCCCACAGGTTTGATAATTCATGCATATGTTGAGATACACCAAGTGAGAAGACTGGGTTGCGTTCCACTCGGGCGAACGTTGCCAACAGTTGCGCACGTTCGCCAACAATTTCAAGTGGAACGAGTTGTGTGCTGCCACCGTTGGCGAACGTTGGCAACTTAAGGTGAACATACTTCTGAGGTGTTGGCGAGCGGTTTTAAAAAAATACAACGTTCGGTGCGCGCCATCTTCATTTGAGGGCGCCGCCATATTGGCGTAATGCGCACCAATTGTTCCAAAGATAACGTTTGCGTGAACAGTTGTGAGTCGTTTGCGCAAGTAGAACGCACCCCTGGTCTTTGACAATTACCAAAAGTGTCCAGTGTCTTTAATGCTCACAATTGGTTTTTTGTTTTCAACAAGTGTATGGAATAACCGTATTATTTTATTTAATTTAATTTAATCGAATGTAGGCATAAAACCTTACTTGGTGTAATAGTAATGGGGAGCTGTTGATAGTATAAAACATTGTGAGAAAAGGCTCCCTCTGAAGCGACATGGCTTTCGAGAAGGAAGTAATTTTCCACGAATTTTATTTCGAGACCCCAGAATTAGATATTGAGGTCTCTAAATCAAGCATCTGAAAGCACACAACTTAGTGTGACAATGGTGTTTTTTCTTTCATTATTATCTCGCAACTTCGACGACCAATTGAGCTCAAATTTTCACAGGTTTGTTATTTTATGCACATTTAAAAAAAAAAAATTGCAATTTAATTTGATTTTGTTTGTTTGCTCATTTGTATCCAGACAATCTATGTTCAATTTATTACGGATGTTCTGCTATATTAATAAAATGGTTGTTTTTTAGGCTCATGATGTCTATTTCTCACAATATTGCTGATGCACTGATATTTAGCACCCAAATTGTTCAGAAGCGGCTAATGTAATCTTTTATTTTCCCATTGCATGTAGCCCTAGACTTACCAACATATTGATTTTGTTAAACTCTCAATCTGTATCCCAAATGCCAATTTTATACCATCCATTATGTTTCAAAAACTACGTAGCCGGTCCCTCTAAACTTCTTGACCAAACGTTTTTAAACCTTCAAAAACTTTCCCAAGCAAATGTATTTTCTGAAATTTCACACTTCAAGTTGTTTAGTGCCTTCTGACATAGGATTTGCCTACTATGACGTCACGTGTAGCAAGGCACCTTATACCGCATACATTCTAGAGTTTCTTGTAGAAATTGGTTCAGCCGCTTTTTCAGGCTTCACATGTGTGTGTGTGTGCAGCGGCAAACGTTCACCGCGATGAGTTTTTTTCTGTCTTCAATGACAGTGCACGTCGTTCGTTAGATAAAGTTTGTTTAACATCGCGAATGCTGCGTGCTGCTTTTTTTACGGAATTAAGTGTTTGCATCTCTGTGGTATTTACAAAAAAATGCAGTTAAAACAAAAACAATTTTTTTTTTCTTTTTTTTTTTTTTTTTGATCGAAAAATTTAGAAAGTCTGTAAAATAGCATAGCTAGGTAAGCAACGATTGCATTCGGCGCTAGGTTCAATTGGTTCATGTTCTTTCTTGTTAAATTTTAAGTCGATTTTATAAAAGAATTGTTGTTTTCTGCTGTTTGTAAAGCCTCCAAAAATTTAATTGTCCATACGTTTTTTTTCCAGTGGAAATACATAATGGCACTGTCTTTCAGGTGAGGTCTTTTTCCTTTATTCGTTCGTTATAAGGCCTATTTACAAAATTTAAAAAACCTTAAATAAAAGCAATTTGTTCTGGAGTTCAATTTTTGTTAATTCTCTTGCCAACCTGTTATTTAAAAACTTAATTGATTTTAGTTGTTCAAATTATAGCCTATATTGTGCTGTATATGTTCCTGGTGGCTCATGATGTCTATTCCTATAAACTTGCCAATTTACTGAAGTTTCAGCTGGAAAAGGTTTTACACGCTGATGTTGTGATCTTTAATTTTCACCACGCATGATGGCCCATTTCTCACAGACAACCTCATGATTTTTTTTCAACTCACAAACTGTATCCCAGTGCCTGCGCAACTCTCAAAAGCTAATGTTAGGGCCTACACCATATTACATTTTTAATCCTCAAAAATTTGTCTTTACAAACTTACCAATAATATAATATAGTTGTTCAAGGAACACGTTGCCTTGGGTCAGTCGAGTTGGTCTTTGAAAAGCATTGGAAACCGTTTGTAAAAATGTTAACTCCTACAAATGGCCGACCGTGTTAGTCGACAAGGAAAGGAAAACCACGCAATTCTGAGTGATACTTGTGTGGATCATTATATTCTACTTTTAAAATTGCAAGTTTTTTCCTTTAACGTCGCGAACTAACACGGTTAGCCATTTTATGTCAAAATGCTGACCCCACAAAATGGCTGACCATGTTTCCCCACGACGTATTAAGAAAACCGTGCAATTTTGAGGCATGTTTGTGTGGATCCTAATATTCCTCTTTTAAAATGTCTTTCTAACCATATGCATTTTATAACAAACGCATTTCAAATGCTTTTTAAAGACCAACTCGACTGATCCAAGGCAACGTGTTCCTTTAATGTCATGTCGTGTATTTTTTTATTCTATCTCTGTTTGCCATGCTGGTTGTTTCTAGGAGTTGGCTGCTGCCTACACAGATGATGAAAGCCTAACAACTTGGAACATGTCTAGAAATTCACTGCAGGCTATCCATGTAAAGGTTGTGATATCTAGGAACTCAATGCTTCACTACGAACACTGTAGGTCAACAACTATTATCTTCCAAGGGTAAGTCTTGAAGTTTGATCCCATATCTACTTTACTTTGTCTCATCATACAAAAATTGTCTTGTGCACTGAGGTCATATCTCTCTGTTGGTTTTTACCATCTAGTTCTCGGACACTAAATTACAAATTTGTTTCACTTAAAAATTGGTCCTAAGCTGATTTTGTGTCAATCATGAAATAATTTAGCAAAGTTTGTGCAATTCTTTAAAAGAAATTTCAAATTCAATGAACTCTTGGGATTCTTCTTTAATTTCTGATTAATTGACAAAATAATCAAGGGAGGGAACAGGACCACCACTCCCCCCCCCCAAAAAAAAAAAAATCTAAAATATAATTTTGTTTTATTACGTTAGGAGTGTTATAACGTTTTCCTTTTGCCTGTTTAGGTCATACCAGCTTTTTAAAACTGTGTTCCCTTTGATGCCATAATGTTGTTATTCTTGAAACATACAATCCAAAAACTTGCATGTTTCATATCTTGCTGATTAGAGAAGTCAATGCTTACATTCTTACCACTGCAGGTTATCCTTGTGACAGAACAGTTACTGCTCCACTCCAACCATGGCAAGTCACCCATTGGTATACTCACTGCTTCACTTCAACTATTATCTTCAATGGGTAAGTCTTGAAGGTTTATCCCATATCAACTTAAATTGAACTTGATTTGTCTAGTCAAACAAAACTTGTCCCCATACACAGGCCATATCTCTCTCCATCGTGTTTTTATTAAGTTAGGTATGTAAAAAACAAAATTGAAATAGATGCCAGATTGAGAGGTTTACAAACATAATAATCAACAACCCTAGATGTAAAAAGCTTATGCTGCCCATTCCATTGAAACTTTGGCCAACCGTGTTTGTTTGCTACCAAAACATAAAAGGAAAACCGTGCAAATTCAAGGCGTTTTTGTGTGGATTATTGTATTCTACTTAGAATTATCTATTTAACCATATGCATTTCATAACATACAGTTTCAAACGCTTTTTAAAGATCAATTCCACTGATCCAATGCAACATGTTTCTTTAAACACACTTAATAATCAGACAACCCTAGATGTTAAAAGCTAAAGCTGTCCAGTCATTTGAAACTTCTTAACCTTGTGTTTTTCAATCCTTAAATAATTTCTTTAAGAGCAAATGTGCCATTTCTTAGTTTTCACAAAGACAGGTTGGTGCTGTGTTGTCAACTGTCTTTCAAAAACTTACCAATCTTGTGATTTTTAATATTGTCACGTATTTCTTTATTCTGTCCCTGTTGCCAGGCTGGTTGTTTCTTTGACAGAGTTTGCTGCTGCCTGCACAGATGATGAAAGTCTAACAACTTGGAACATGTCTAAAAACTCACTGCAGGCTATCCATGTGACTGTAAAGATTGTGCTATCTAGAAACTCAATGCTTCACTTTAACCACTGTAGTTCATCCATGTGACAGGAACCATTATCTTCAATTGGCAAGTCTTAAAGTTTTTATCCAATGTCTACTAAATTTGAACTTTACTTCGCCTCATCAAACGAAACTTGTCCTGTTTACTGGGGTCAGATATCTCTAGTTTTTTTACCTTATCAAGTCCTGGGACACTGGTAACTAAACAAATGTTTTTGTAACCTTTAAATTGTTCCCAGGCTGACTTTGTGTCATTCATGCAACATTACCAAAGTTAGTGCCATTCTTTTAGAAAGATTGCAAATCTAATAACAGTTCAAGATCCATTTGTTTCAAGTTTAATAAATTGTTCTTTCTTGGGATCCTTCTCTTTTAATTATATTTTTTGTTCAATTTGTCAATATAATCAATGGCCGATCAGGGGGGCTTGCCTCCCCCTAACAACTCTGAAAACCAAGGTTTTTTGTTAAGTTAGGATGGTTACATTTTATATTTGAAATTGGCGCCAGATTGAGAGGTTAACAAACCTAATAATCAGACAACCCTAGATGTAAAAAGCTAAAGCTGCCCAGTCCCCTGAAACTTCTTAACCTTGTGATTTCAATCCTTAAATAGTTTTCCAGAGCAAATGTGCCATTTCTTAATTTCAACAACATGTTGGTACAGTTTAGTCAACTGTCTTTAAAAAAACAAACCAATCTTGTGATTTTGAATAATGTGCTTGATACTTTCATGTATATGTCTTGATTCTGTCTCTGTTGCCATGCTGGTTGTTTCTTTGACAGAGTTGGCTGCTGCCTGCACAGATGATGAAAGTTGAACACCTTGGAAAATGTATAGGAATTCACTGCAGGCTACCCAAGTTGCTATAAAGGTTGTGATATAGAAACTTCCTGCTTAACTCCAAACACTGTAGTTCATTCATGTGACAGCAACTATTATCTGCAATGGGTAAGTTTTATCCATATCTACTAAATTTGAGCTTTAACTTGTCACATCAAACAAAGCTTGTCACGTTCACTAAGGTCATATCTCTTTGGTGCTTTGTTACCTGATCCAGTCCTCGGATACTTGCAACTAAAATGTATTGTTTTTTATGTGTAATTGTTCCCATATTGATTTAGTGTAAATTGTTTAGGTCTCAAAATCAAATTCGTGATTTTGTGTAAATTTTTGAGGTCTCGAAATCAAATTCGTGGAAAATTACTTCTTTCTCGAAAACTACGTCACTTCAGAGGGAGCTGTTTATCACAATGTTTTATACTATTAACCTCTCCCCATTACTTGTAGTCAAGAATGATTTTCTGATGATAACTATTTTGAGAAATTACCAACAGTGTCCACTGCCTTTTAAACAAAATAACAATCTAATGATAGTTCAACTCTCATTTGTTTCAAATGTAAAAAAAATAGTGTACTCTCTTGCGATCCTTCTTTTAAAATTAGTTTGTTTTTCTTCTTCAAACTTGTCAAAGAACAAGGGCTTATCACGGGGGCCATGGCTCCCCGCCCCCCCAACTCTGAAAAAAATAAGTTTTTATTAAGTAAGGAATGTTACATTTTTCGTTTGAAATCGACGCCAATTTGAGAGATTAACAAACTTAATAATCAGACAACCCTAGATGTAAAAAAGCTAAAGCTGCCCAGCCCCTTGAAACTGCATAACCTAGTGGTTTTCGATCCTTACTTATTTTCAAAGCCTATGTGCCATTTCTTATTTTTCAAAAACTAATCAATTTTGTGCTTTTTAATAATGTCATGTATTTCTTAATTCTGTCTCTTTTGCAAGGCTGGTTGTTCTTTGACAGAGTTAGCTGCTGCCTGCACCGATGATGAAAGTCTAACAACTTGGAACATGTCTAAAAATCCACTGCATGCTATCCACGTGACTGTAGCTTAAAGGTTGTTCTATCTAGAAACTCGATGCTTCATTCCAACCACTGTAGTTCACTGTGAGGCAAATATTATCTTCAATGGGTTAGTCTTAAAGTTTTATCCATATCTATTCAATTTGAATTTTACTTTGTCTCATCAATTAAAACTGGTCCCATGCACTGAGGTAATATCTCTTTGGGTTTTCACCTTATTAACATGGTTGGCCATTTTTTGACTCTTGTTGAGATGTTGTGGCCGGTTTCCCCGATGTGTACTATACTGCAATCACAGGGAATATGGTAAACGCCGGCTCTGTCTTGAGTATCTTGCTTTTCCTTGTGTGTATGGAGTGATACTTGAATCTAGCTTGGTGCTCTGTGGAAGGTCTTGACTTGAGCTTGACTAAAGATACGTTGAAGATTGTGAGAAGTGTGGCCGATGGGAGGGTGATTGCAGCCTTTGAACTCTGGTCGTTCATCTGGTGTGAGGCTAGTCTTGGGTTTGCTGAGGTTGAATGTCTTGTATCCGTTGAGTTGAGGTGATGTCTTGATGTGGTGTAGTTCCTGCTTCAAGCTGCCCTTCTCACAGGTGTTGAAGGCCCGGCAGGCCAAGGTGTTGCAGACAGCGGACTTGAAGCGAAGATGATGGAATGAAGAGTTGTGAAGGTATCTGTCGGTGTGTGTTGGCTTGCGGTGTACCGTGTGAGCTAGAGTGCCATCATCTTGTCGAGTTAAATGCCTCAAAATCCCATATAATTGTCTTGTTACTTGTCTGTGAGGAAGGAGATAGTGTTGTTTTGTTCTTGTTCCATGGTGAAGTGGATGCGTGGATGTTGACTGTTCAGGTGATGGAGGAACTCTTGGGGTGTTGTCTTGCTGTGGGGCCTAACCACAAGGTGTCGTCAATGTAGTGGAGCCAGAGGTTGGGGTGAAGATCACCATTCTCGATCGTATCTAGTTCAAATGCCTCCATGAACAAATCCGCCAGGACCGGGGATAGAGGAGATCCCATGGCGGCCCCAGAGGTTTGTTCGTAGAATTTGTCTCGCCACCTGAAGCTGGGAGCAGAGACGCAGGTGATGAGGAGGTCGTGGACTTGTTCTGGAGTGAGGCTTGTGCAGTCTGGTAGTGTAGGATCGGCTTGAAGGCGTAGTTTGGCGATGTTGCCTGCTTCTTAGGTAGGTGCTACTGAAGCTCCACCACCGCCAGCAGTCCAGCATTCTCCTGAAGACGAGCAGAGTATACTGTTCAAAACGTCGAGACCCAACTGGCTCTTTTTAGAGCCAACACTCACCCTAAGAGGTTTACACATGGTTGTACACGTCAGTTTACTATTTATTTATAGTTTCTTCTCATCTCTCCACATCATGCAAAGCTTCAAACAATATTTAGTGGATCAGACAACCCTAGATGTAAAAAGCTAAGCTGACCTGTCCCTTGAAACTTCTTAACCTAGTGATTTTTATTCTTATTTTTTCCAGAGCCTATGTGCCATTTCTTAGTTTTCACAACAAGTTGGTAATGTTTTGTCAACTGTCTTTTAAAAACTTACAAATCTTGTGATTTTTAAAAATGTGTTGATAATGTCATGTTTTTCTTAATTCTGAAATTCACTGCAGGCTATCCATGTGACTGTACAGGCTGTGCTATCTAGAAACTCAATACTTCACGTTAACCACTTTAAGTCATCCATGTGATTGCAACTATTATCTTCAATGGGTAAGTCTTGAAGTTTTATCCCATATGTACTCATTTTTAATCTTAATTTGTCTTATCAAACAAAACTTGTCCCGTGCACAGACGTCATATCACATTTTTTTTTTATCCTATCGATTCCTCGGACACTTGCAACTTAACAACAATTTGTTTTCAATTTCAAATTGTTCCTGAGCTGAGTGATATTCAAGAAGTATTATCAAACTTTGTGCCATTCTTTTAAAAATGAATGCAATCTAATGATAGTTCAACTCTCATTTGTTTCAAGTTTAATAAATTGTTCTCTCTTGGGATCCTTCTTTTTTTTAATTGATTTTTTTCCACAATTGCTGCATGCACAGAGGACAACGAAAGTCTAACAATTTAGGACTTGTCTAGGAACGCACTGCAAGCTGTCCATGTGACTGTAAAGGTTGTGCTATTTAGAAACTCATTTCACTCAAACCACTTTAGGCCATTCATGTGACAGCAACTATTATCTTCAATGGGCAAGTCTTGAAGTTTGATCCCATACATCTACTCAATGTGAACTTGAATTTGTACCATTAATAAAATTGAAAATCCAATGATCTCTTTACATTCTTCTTTAAAATTGATTTTGTTTTCAAAATTGACAGTATAATCGAGGGAGGGGGACCAACGGGGGCAATACCTGCTCCCCCAACTCTTTCTGTTATTATCATGTTATGACCAAGCACTTTTTGTTTGAAATGGACGCTTTATTGACAAGTTAACTAACTTTATACTCGGACTACCCTGCATGTAATCTAAAAGTTTATGTTTGTCTCATTAGGGCAACCCAGCTTTATTAAACTTTTTCTCCTGAGTGACTGATTGCCATATTGGTAAGGTACTTAATATCATGCAGTCTATATCGATTTGCATGTTTCATATTTTGCTGAAAAGTTAACTCAATACTACATTCTTACCACTGCAGGTTATCCATGTGACGGCACAGTTACTGCTACAGTTGCTGCAGGTCATCCGCACAGGCACAGCTTGTCCAAGTATTAAGTCACAAGGAACTGGAGTGTATAATGTAAGCCTTTCTTTCATTCTAAAGGGCCAGTCACACTGCAGCAATAAAGATAACAACGCATAGAAATTTATTCAACCAATCGTTGGCGTGCATTGTAATGCTTTCATATTCGTTATCGAGGCCTTTAAGCCACCCCTTTACCGTTTCTTTTTAGGACTAACTGTTCTAACATCAGGCTGGCCACTTTTTTTAACTCTCTTTCAATTTTTAGTTTTTTACCCAAGTCTTTTCTTCCATGTTATCTTAATTAAACTCTTGCAAGTTTTGGATCAACCCAAAAGCACACTCTCTCCAGTCCCTTAAAACTTTTCATCTTACTGATTTTCAAACAGCCAAATGTTTGTGAGCTGCTTTTGTGCTTAAATCCTCTTAAACTGTCCTAACCAATTGTATACAGACAATTTTATCCAAGGCTTGACTTTGTTTGGATTGGTCATCCAGTTGGTTGTGATGTGGAAAGCTCCAAACTCATGTTATGTTTACCGAAAATCATTTGTCAATTATTTGGTATTTGCAGGAAGTATCAACCGGGCTTTACATGTGTTGATATTTGATGCTTTTCATGTAGTGGGTTGTTTTGGTAGCTCACTATCTTGTACCTAAGTACACCCTTGCAAGCAAACAAGCATATACGCGTTTTTGTGTGCGCTAACTTGGTGGTGCCTGCGGAACGAGTGGTGCGTGCGGATCGAAATGGTGGTGCCTGCGGAATAAAACTAAAGGGACCTGGACACGTGCACGTGGCATGTGGGGTCCTACTTCCGGCTCGCTCCACTGAGTGGTTGATCTTAAAGGTGCATTCGGGCTCCTCATCTGCTAGGATGGTGCCGGTGTAATCACAAATGGTTGACCAACGGAAGTAGTCCCTAAGTTCTTTCCAACTAGGGACCGCGCTAGTACAGTAGGGGACTGTCCCTCCTTTTGGGATGGCGGACCGGACCCGCCTTCGGGCGGTGCAAAGGCCCTGATGATCTGGAAACCGTGTGGGGCAGGTATCCTGGGACCTTCACGTGGTAGCCCTGTTTTAGACGAACCTTACCAGGATGAATAGGCCAAATTTGAAACTGAAATATATTGCTTGTATAGGTCTACTTAACTATAAGATTGCCCTACAATCTTACTCTGTTCAATCAGATTATTAAAACAAGACTAATGCAAGAATATTTGCTTTGTTTTACATGTGAACCAACTGTGAGGTGGCATCTACAAAGGAACGATTGTCATCCATGACACAGCACCAAAGCCAACAGTGTCAGTTCTTAGGCGAGGCCTTAATAAATAATAATAATAATTAACCATTCTTATATAGCGCATAACACATAGAAATCAAACATGTCCCTAAGCGCTTCAATGAAGTCACCCAGGAAGGTTCAAGCTCAACAGAATGGAGGGCTGACACCTGTTGCAGCCTCGCAACCATCAACATATTGCACATTTTTCAAACATTTACAAAAAATCACAAGGCTATATAGTATAAAATACTGCCTTGTAAATTTATCAATCTTATCTGGCCGAAGTGCAACATGGCATATTAAACAAAAAGCACTGTATATTTATAAACCTTTGCAAAATGTTTGCAAAAATAAAAAATTACAAGGCGTTTTTGATGAAACTGTGCCCAAATATTCCACAAGACTATATATTTAAAGCCTTGCGTTTTTATCAAGTTTTGCTAAAATTGTGCAAAAAAATTACACAAGACTCAGAACCTTGCGTATTCATCAAATTTTGCTCAAATTTTCCCCAAAAAATTGACAAGACTATAGCTTTGGGTATTTATCAAATTTTTCTCAGATTGTGCCCAATAATTCCTCAAGACTATAAGACTTGCGTTTTTATCAAATTCTGCTCAAATTTTGCCCAAAAGTTCCACAAGACTATTGCCTTGCGTTTTGATCAAATTTTGCTCAAATTATCGCCAAAAATTCCACAAGACTACAGCCTTGCGATTTTTTCAAACTCATGTTGTGTCGTTCCTCCAAAATTAAGATGTTACTAAATTTACCCAAAATCATTTGCCAAGTATTTTTCCAAAAGTGGCAATCAGACAATCCTGGATAATCTTTTAAGTTTTCCTTTGTCTAATTAGGGCATCCCAGCCTTTATTACCAGCCCACTCCCATATTGGTGTTGTACTTTAAAACATGCAATCTATTAATCGATTTTCATGTTTCGTATTTAGCAGATATCTCCCTTATTTGAGTAGTTTTCTTTTTAAGCCATTCGTAGATGTCCACCTAAGTTTTTAAAGGCAGTGGACACTATTGGTAATTACTCAAAATAATTATTAGCATAAAACCTTTCTTGGTGACGAGTAATGAGGAGAGGTTGTTGGTATAAAACATTGTGAGAAACAGCTCCCTCTGAAGTGCCATAGTTTTCAAGAAAGAAGTAATTTTTAACGAATTTTATTTCAAGACCTCAGATTTAGAACTTGAGGTCTCGAAATCAACCATCTAAACGCACACAACTTCGTGTGACAAGGGTGTTTTTTCTTTCATTGTTGTCTCGCAAATTCGATGACCGATTGAGCTCAAATTTTCACAGGTTAGTTATTTTATGCATATGTTGAGATACACTAACTGTGAAGGTTAGTCTTTGACAATTACCAATAGTGTCCACTGCCTTTAAGAGCCAAATTATCATTGAACTCTTTTAAGTGTTTGTTTTTTCCGACTCGTTTTACTTCATTTTTGTTTTTTCAACTCTTTCAAACTTTTGATTTGTTACAAATTGGTTCTGGTACCCGTTATCTTTGAGACATATTTAATATTAAACAACTGATCATTCCAAACGATTAGTTAAGCTGGTGTTGGGTTTACTAATTGGAACTTCTTTTGGATGAGGACACTTCAGATGGAACTTCATTCATAGCTACATTGAACCTGTGAGTATTATAACAAATGTATTTACTAACTTCGCCACATCATTGAACAACGACACTACAGAGTAAACTTCAGCTGCAGCTACATTTGGACATGTGAGTATGAAAAAACTTTCTTGAAAAATCACGCCACACGCACAACATGGAACGGAGCATATGCGGCCCCAGGCCGACGGTCCTGAGTGCAAATCTTTATCAGAGCTATCCTTTAACTATCCTATTTCTCGCCCCAAAAACTCCTGACAAAACCTTCCCAAGAAATCGTCTCCCGAAAGTATCTACCAAGTAATCTCCTAAACGTAAGTTTTTATTTCAACTCTTTTTAAACTTTTTTTCAGCTCTGCCAAGCTCTGTCACCTCTTCCAAGCTCTTAATCAACTCTTCCAATTTGTTTTCTCAACTCTTCAAAGTTCTTTATAAATTTGTCCAAGTTATTCAACTCTCCCAAGTTCTTAATCAACTCTTTTCCAATTTTTTTTTTAGCAATATCAAATCTTCCGAATTGTCTTTACCAAAGCTTCGAAGTTGTTTCCCAAGTCTTTTAAGTTGTTTTCACATCTCTTCCAAGTTTTTAATCAACTCATCCAAGTTCTTCAACAACTCTTTCAAGCTCTTCATCAAGTGTTCCAAATTGTTTTCCAAGTCTTTTAAGTTGTTTTCCCAACTCTTCCTAGTTGTCTTAAAGACAGTGGACACTATTGGTAATTATCAAAGACTAGCCTTCACAGTTGGTGTATCTCAACATATGCATAAAAAAACAAACCTGTGAAAATTTGAAATCAATCGGTCATCGAACTTGCGAGATAATAATGAAAGAAAAAAACACCCTTGTCACACGAAGTTGTGTGCGTTTAGATTGTTGATTTCGAGACATCAAGTTCTTAAACTGAGGTCTCGAAATCAAATTCGTGGAAAGTTACTTCTTTCTCGAAAACTACGGCACTTCAGAGGGAGCCGTTTCTCACGATGTTTTATACCATCAACCTCTCCCCATTACTCGTCACCAAGAAAGGTTTTATGCTAATAATTATTTTAAGTTATTACCAACATGTCTTAAACACTACACTTTAAAGTTCTTAGTCAACTATTTCAAGTTGTTTTCGCAACTCTTCAAAGTTCTGAATCGACTCCTTTTCAATTTTTTAAAAGCAATATCAACTCTTCCAAATTGTCTTTACCAAATCTTAACAAGGTGTTTCCCAAGTCTTTTAAGTTGTTTTCCCTACTCTTAAAAGTTCTTAATCAACTCTTTCAAGTTTTCTTCTCAACTCTCCCAAGTTCTTAATCGACTCCTTTTCAATTTTTTTAAAGCAATATCAACTCTTCCAAATTGTCTTTACCAAATCTTAACAAGGTGTTTCCCAAGTCTTTTAAGTTGTTTTCTCAACTCTTTCACGTTTTCTTAAACACTACTCTTCAAAGCAATATCAACTCTTCTTTTTCAAATTTCTGTACCAAATCTTGCAAGTTGTTTTCTCAACTCTTCCAAGTTCTTAATCATCTATTTCAAACTGTTTTCTCAACTCTCCCAAGTCTTTTAAGTTGTTTTCCTAACTCTTCAAAGTTTTCTTAAACACTACTCTTCAAAGTTCTTAATCAACTCCTTTTCAGTTTTTGTTTAGCAATATCAAATCTTCCAAGTCTTTTTCTCAACTATTCAAAGTTTTCTTAAACACTACTCTTCAAAGTTCTTAATCAACTCCTTTTCAACTTTTTTAGCAATATCAACTCTTCCAAATTGTCTTTCCCAAGCTTCCAAGTTGTTTTCCAAGTCTTTTAAGTTGTTTTCCTAACACTACTCATCAAAGTTCTTAATCAACTCCTTTTCACTTTTTTTTAGCAATATCAAATCTTCCAAGTCTTTTTCTGAACTCTTCAAAGTTTTCTTAAACACTACTCTTCAAAGTTCTTAATCAACTCCTTTTCAACTTTTTTAGCAATATCAACTCTTCCAAATTGTCTTTACCAAATATTAACAAGGTGTTTCCCAAGTCTTTTATATTGTTTTCTCAACTCTTTCACGTTTTCTTAAACACTACTCTTCAAAGCAATATCAACTCTTCTTTTTCAAATTTCTGTACCAAATCTTGCAAGTTGTTTTCTCAACTCTTCCAAGTTCTTAATTATCTATTTCAAACTGTTTTCTCAACTCTCCCAAGTCTTTCAAGTTGTTTTCCTAACTCTTCAATGTTTTCTTAAACACTACTCTTCAAAGTTCTTAATCAACTCCTTTTCAGTTTTTTTTAGCAATATCAAATCTTCCAAGTTGTTTCTCAACTCTTTCAAGTGGTTTCCACATCTCTTCCAAGTTGTTAATTAACTCATCCAAGTTCTTAATCAACTCGTTCGAGCTCTTTATCAAGTGTTCCAATTTGTTTTCCAAGTCTTTCAAGTTGTTTTCCCAACTTTTCCTAGTTGTCTTAAACACTACTTTAAAGTTCTTAGTCAAGTCTTTCAAGTTGTTTTCCCAACTCTTCCAAATTGTCTTTCCCAAGCTTCCAAGTTGTTTTCCAAGTCTTTTAAGTCTTTTTTTCAACTCTTCAAAGTTTTCTTAAACACTACTCTTCAAAGTTCTTAATCAACTCCTTTTCAACTTTTTTAGCAATATCAACTCTTCCAAATTGTCTTACACTACTCTTCAAAGCAATATCAACTCTTCTTTTTCAAATTTCTGTACCAAATCTTGCAAGTTGTTTTCTCAACTCTCCAAAGTCTTTTAAGTTGTTTGCCTAACTCTTCAAAGTTTTCTTAACACTACTCTTCAAAGTTCTTAATCAACTCCTTTTCAACTTTTTTAGCAATATCAACTCTTCCAAATTGTCTTTCCCAAGCTTCCAAGTTGTTTTCCAAGTCTTTTAAGTTGTTTTCCTAACTTTTCAAAGTTTTCTTAAACACTACTCATCAAAGTTTGTTTTTTCCGACTCGTTTTACTTCATTTTTGTTTTTTCAACTCTTTCAAACTTTTGATTTGTTACAAATTGGTTCTGGTACCCGTTATCTTTGAGACATATTTAATATTAAACAACTGATCATTCCAAACGATTAGTTAAGCTGGTGTTGGGTTTACTAATTGGAACTTCTTTTGGATGAGGACACTTCAGATGGAACTTCATTCATAGCTACATTGAACCTGTGAGTATTATAACAAATGTATTTACTAACTTCGCCACATCATTGAACAACGACACTACAGAGTAAACTTCAGCTGCAGCTACATTTGGACATGTGAGTATGAAAAAACTTTCTTGAAAAATCACGCCACACGCACAACATGGAACGGAGCATATGCGGCCCCAGGCCGACGGTCCTGAGTGCAAATCTTTATCAGAGCTATCCTTTAACTATCCTATTTCTCGCCCCAAAAACTCCTGACAAAACCTTCCCAAGAAATCGTCCCCCGAAAGTATCTACCAAGTAATCTCCTAGTCGTAAGTTTTTATTTCAACTCTTTTTAAACTTTTTTCAGCTCTGCCAAGCTCTGTCACCTCTTCCAAGCTCTTAATCAACTCTTCCAATTTGTTTTCTCAACTCTTCAAAGTTCTTTATAAATTTATCCAAGTTATTCAACTCTCCCAAGTTCTTAATCAACTCTTTTCCAATTTTTTTTTAGCAATATCAAATCTTCCGAATTGTCTTTACCAAAGCTTCGAAGTTGTTTCCCAAGTCTTTTAAGTTGTTTTCACATCTCTTCCAAGTTTTTAATCAACTCATCCAAGTTCTTCAACAACTCTTTCAAGCTCTTCATCAAGTGTTCCAAATTGTTTTCCAAGTCTTTTAAGTTGTTTTCCCAACTCTTCCTAGTTGTCTTAAAGACAGTGGACACTATTGGTAATTATCAAAGACTAGCCTTCACAGTTGGTGTATCTCAACATATGCATAAAAAAACAAACCTGTGAAAATTTGAAATCAATCGGTCATCGAACTTGCGAGATAATAATGAAAGAAAAAAACACCCTTGTCACACGAAGTTGTGTGCGTTTAGATTGTTGATTTCGAGACATCAAGTTCTTAAACTGAGGTCTCGAAATCAAATTCGTGGAAAGTTACTTCTTTCTCGAAAACTACGGCACTTCAGAGGGAGCCGTTTCTCACGATGTTTTATACCATCAACCTCTCCCCATTACTCGTCACCAAGAAAGGTTTTATGCTAATAATTATTTTAAGTTATTACCAACATGTCTTAAACAATACACTTTAAAGTTCTTAGTCAACTATTTCAAGTTGTTTTCGCAACTCTTCAAAGTTCTGAATCGACTCCTTTTCAATTTTTTAAAAGCAATATCAACTCTTCCAAATTGTCTTTACCAAATCTTAACAAGGTGTTTCCCAAGTCTTTTAAGTTGTTTTCCCTACTCTTTAAAGTTCTTAGTCAACTATTTCAAGTTGTTTTCGCAACTCTTCAAAGTTCTGAATCGACTCCTTTTCAATTTTTTTAAAGCAATATCAACTCTTCCAAATTGTCTTTACCAAATCTTAACAAGGTGTTTCCCAAGTCTTTTAAGTTGTTTTCTCAACTCTTTTACGTTTTCTTAAACACTACTCTTCAAAGCAATATCAACTCTTCTTTTTCAAATTTCTGTACCAAATCTTGCAAGTTGTTTTCTCAACTCTTCCAAGTTCTTAATCATCTATTTCAAACTGTTTTCTCAACTCTCCCAAGTCTTTTAAGTTGTTTTCCTAACTCTTCAAAGTTTTCTTAAACACTACTCTTCAAAGTTCTTAATCAACTCCTTTTCAGTTTTGTTTAGCAATATCAAATCTTCCAAGTCTTTTTCTCAACTATTCAAAGTTTTCTTAAACACTACTCTTCAAAGTTCTTAATCAACTCCTTTTCAACTTTTTTAGCAATATCAACTCTTCCAAATTGTCTTTCCCAAGCTTCCAAGTTGTTTTCCAAGTCTTTTAAGTTGTTTTCCTAACACTACTCATCAAAGTTCTTAATCAACTCCTTTTCACTTTTTTTTAGCAATATCAAATCTTCCAAGTCTTTTCTGAACTCTTCAAAGTTTTCTTAAACACTACTCTTCAAAGTTCTTAATCAACTCCTTTTCAACT